>NC_142930.1:39660083-39720083 GCF_046866305.1 Octopus bimaculoides | reverse complement strand
GAAGCAAAATCTTCGATATGTCATATTTTCTATTGCTACCTCCATCTACACGCAACTCATTTGATTAATATCAGCTCCCACATTGCTTCATATAAACCTCAGCGTAAATAGTAAGTCATGCGATTTTTCCTGTCTCGCGTACACAACTATGTGTTTCCCATTAATATATAAGATTACTACTTGCTACCACTTGCAAGTAAATATATACATATATATACATACATACATACATGCATACAAACATATACATTAATATATATAATATAGGAAAATCACTTGTCATGATAATACGCAGAGCTTCAGATGCCGGTGCTACAAGCTACACGACATCATATCGGTTATTAAGACAAAAACGCTATGACAAAACCGTTGAATAAATGGAAGTTACTTCAATAGGCGTGTGTAAGTAAACCTCCGTTCATAAAATGTATATACATTTGTAAAAATATCTATATATCTACGCGAGGTGATGTTCACTATGTATATATACGTGTGTGTGTGTATTTGTACATATATATGCACATGCGTAGTTTTGTATATCTGTTTATACATATGCATGTATATGTATATGCGCATGTGCGTGCGTATAGAAACGTGTATATGAACATAATAATGCGTGCATGGGTACATATACATGTGTATGTGCGTGTATCCGTGTATTCATGTATATATGTGTGTATGTATACATATGCATGTATATATATATATATATATATATATATATATATATATATATATATATATATATATATATATATATATATATATATATATATATATTTATATATATGCATAGATGTACGTGTATGTGAGTATGTATTTATATACACATATGTGTGTGTATGTACGTGCATGTATGTATATATACTATAAATACCTGTGTGTGTATATAAATTTTTTCCACGCGTATTGGAGAACCCTCCCTTTATTCAACGAGTTTTCATAGCGTTTTTGTCTTAATAACTGATGAGATGCCGAGTAGCTTTTAGCCCCGGCATCTGAAACTCTGAGTACTTTTATGACAGCTAACTAATTTTCCTATATTATATTTATAGATAAATTACTCAACTTATATAATATTGAGGTCACATTCATCCTATTGTTGTCTTGATATTATTAATATAAATATATATATATATAAACATATATATATATATATATATATATATATATATATATATATATATATATATATATATATTAATATAAATATATATAAATATATGTATATATATAAATATGAATATATATATATATATGTATGTATATAAATATGAATATAAATATTTGTGCGCGCGTGTGTGTGTGAGTGTTTGTATGTGTGTGTGTGTGTGTGTGTGTGTGCGCGTGTGTGTGTGTGTGTGTGTGTGTGTGTGTGTGTGTGTGTGTGTGTGTGTGTTAGCGTTTTCTTAGTTGAGATCGACACCCACAAATTACACAGAAGAATGCAAGGTAAGCAAATTTATATGATTTACATTTATGCTAATAGCACTTTCAGAAATCTGTGTTCTGAATATCACTTTGGGTGTATATTTCCATTCGAATTAGATTATGTAGCAGTTCTGTTGACTCTTCTAAAAAAAAAAAATGTTTACTTCTATTTTATAGCACATATGCTTCACTCTGATTTTTCTACGATATTCCTGACTGTGTGTGCTAAATACATTATTCATACACACACATACAGACATAACACACATATATATGTTTAGATTCTCACCGAAAGCTGGTGATTCACCTCATAATATATTAATTCATAGGCAGGCACGTACAAAAAAAGATGTAAATAGATGATAATATAATATTCAACGAAAATGATGAAATGTAATGTCTTCCGCGGGAAGATTTGAAAACAATAATACAAAGCATTGTCTGCCTCCTTAACATCTCTGCCACTTCGCAGACTATAATACTAATAATAAAAGCAAAAATTAAATTAAATAATGATGATTTTGATGCTGATTATGATGAGGTTGTTGATGATGATGCGTCGATGACCTCAAAGACTATAGAATATTAGTAAGAATATTCAGAAAAGAGATTCTCATGCAGTTTCTGGGGATTGAGTGAAATATCTATTATGAAGATAACTTTTCAATTTTGAATTTGTGCCAAGAGGTTACCGTTATATGGAGGGATATATGGAAACATGTGTACTGAAGGACGACAATTATACTTTTCCAAACGTAGGAGACAAGAATTAGAATGGGGTACCAAAGAAAATTAAGTATTGACAATTTTATCACAGAATAAATACATGGACTATGATAATATTAGCTTAGCAGCTTTTTTCCTAAATTAATATATACAGCTTCGATTAATGAGATAAAAAAAAAACAGGAAGATACTCACAATAAATATCACACTCCTCTTCAGCAGGACAAACAGTTGAAAATGTAAGGAATTACATGATCATTTCATGAAACAAACCAAGTATGTTTGAACACTAGTTGTAGCTGAAGGATTGATTTATGAAACGAGAAAATGAATCGCTACTTATAGCCACTGAAGAGCAAGGTATGACAATGAACTTCATAGAGGCTACGATTCGTTAAACTCAAAGAGCAAACACATACTTTAAAGGAAAGGCAATGACAGTATAAACATATTTTATTTGAATGCGGTAAAAACTAGTAACAAACGTGTATAAGGGTACGCATGTCTACGACCGCAAAAGTGTGTCTTCGAATGTCAGTCAAATGTGTGAATTTCCTAAACACTTTATGAACGGGAAACCATCATACCATACACCGGTCGTTTGACTACTTATTCTTGCGTGTTAAGCTGCTTGTTACGCTGCTTGTTAAAGGCAGCTTCTCTTGTGTTTAAATGTACACTATTTTTTATTGAGGATATGTTGTCTATTGACTTTTCATACATGCTAGGCCACTGGTAGTGAAATTTCTAAAGAACTCGGTACCCAATATATATATATATGCATATATATATATATATATATATATATATATATATATATATATATATATATATATATATATATATATATATATATATATATATATATATATATATAAACGTATATAGGGCGGCGAGCTGGCCCGAATATTTAGTACGCCGGGCGAAATGCTTAGCGGTATTTTGTTTGCCGTTACGTTCTGAGTTTAAAACCCACCGAGATCGACTTTGCCTTTCATTCTTTGGAGGTCGATCAAATATGTACCAGTTACGCACTGTGGTCAATGTAATCATCTTAATCCCTTTGTCTGTCCTTCGTTGTTCCCTCTGCGTTTAGCCCACTGCGTTCAATAAAGAAATATAGACCCACACGTACACACACACACACTGCACTAACAATATAAACAAAACAAATCACTCACAAATACAGAGTACACACATAACCGGAAACTACATAAACATACCCACATATATATACGCACACACACACACGCATACTCAGTACCAACATGCACAGGACGTATACGCACACACATACACACCACCCGGAAAAATCCAACACACACGGACACACACAGAATCCCTGATAAATACAACACATTCACACTCATATACACACCCACACATCCCCACACACACAGCACAAGGACAATTAAAACAACAAAAACATATTCAAACAGAGACACACACTCGCGTAAGCACACATATCATCCCCTCCAACACAAAACACACAAACATACACACACACACTTAGAGACAAATCAAAAACGGCCCACACGCACGAACACAAGCACATGTATGCACACACTCACAACATTCTGACCTCTAAGACCAGTCCCCAAAACCACTGAACGAACATTGAGGCAACATTCCAAAACGCAGCGCCTTATTATAATAGTGCTTTAAGGAATAGTGGATTCTATGAGAGGAGCCAATATACCCAGTCCAATGCTAACGACAACGCAACACGTAGATCTAGGACTAGGAAAGTTTTGTGGTTCAACCCAGCTCTCAATGTGGCCGTAAGAACTAATACAGGTGAGGAAATTTTAAAATTAGTCGCTAGACACTTTCAACCTGACCGTAAGTTTTATAGAGTATTCAATAGAAGAACGCTTAAGATCAGCTATTCTTGCTGCAAAAACTTCGCCTCTTTGAATTGCCAGGACAGCAACAAGATAATTGCCAAAAATCATAATGCCGATTCTTTTCCAAAAAGCTGCAATTTCAAGGATGGAACCTCCTGTCCATTGGAAGGGAGATGTCTAGAAAAAACGTATCGTGTATAGAGCCAAAGTCCAGATAGAAGGCTCACACGATTATAGAACTTATACAGGGGTTTCGGAAAATTCATTCAAAATCAGGCTTTATTCGCAACAACAATTCTTTCAGATACCCCAAAAATAGAACACAACTAGCCTGGCAAAATACGTCTGGCAATTAAGAAAAAGCGAAACCCGACCTTTCAACGTGACATGGAGGATTTTAGGTTCAGCATCAACTTACAGGCACGGTACCCACAGTAGACCAATTAAATGCGAGTTGTGTTTATTAGAAAAATTCCATACTTTATTCCAAGATAAGAAACCTGTAAACCAAAGACGCGAGCTTTTAAATTAATGTAGACATGCGTCTAAATTTTAAATGACTGCTAATAACATGGGGTAGTATATTTCTGATAAAGTTTGACTTGTTGAAACCAGTTTGCAGTCTCACTATTGGATTTGTACTGCATTATACATGATTTACTTCGCGCTGCAAGAATATTGTATAGATCCCTAGGTTTTTTTAAAGAAAGCCTTCGACTGTTAAATGCATAGTTTTCTTGTTTTTAATTTACTTTATACTATTTTATTTGTATTTATTTTAAAATATCTTGTAAACAAATTTAACCGTTTTTATAGATGGTTCGATATATGGAATTCTATTATGAATGCATTTTTGCACAATTTTCGCTTTTATACACTCAGCAATTTCTTAAAATAGTTGTCTGCATATATACGTTAAGACCTAAAATATTTTTTATGTGGATGTGTGTATTGTAGCAATGCATACGTATTTGTATGTGTGCGTCTATGCTTATGTATAGAGCCTAGGTTTACACTGATGCACATACATACATGGTTTCGTGTGTGTGAGTCTTTGTATATGCATGGGTAAGTGTGTACGCATATATGTACACATACATACATATATTCATGTGTGTGCGTCTATGTATATATGAGAATGTGCACTCAGGCTTATACACATACATTTTGAATATGTGCGTACGCACGTAAACAATTATATCTGTGTGCATTCGCGTATATCCCTATATATCTGTATACGTGATGCTAATATACATTTTTTTATACACATATATATGTAATACAATTTTGTGTACGTTTGTTATGTACGCTACACCTCTTTCTTTATTTCTTTTTTTCTTTCTTCCTTTCTTTCTTTCCTTCCTCACGAAATCCACACTTTGTCCATTTCTGCATTAGTAACGTCATCATCTATACACTACTCTTCCCAACCCTCACTTCCCCCACTCCATCACTTTAAGATACACTTGCCAATTTCAACGCTGCATAATTTTCGTGCGCGAGCATGATTGCGTGCATCGGTGTATGCGTAAGCATGCATATCCGTGTATGTATTTATGTTTTACAAATACATACCTATATACGTATATTGTCTGTACGTATGTATTTGTGTATTTTTATGTATATATGGATCTTGTAGACAGTCTAGTATGCGTATATACTGTTGTAGAATATTTATTTTTTATTTTAATCTTAATATGTTTAATCGAATATAATTATTTACAATATGTATTTTGAACCCACTTTTCAATTTAAGGTTTTCTTTGTTTTTTTAAAAAATACGATGCATCTATATTGTATATTGAACTCATTTGTTTTTGTTATCTTGTTCATTGCATACCTAAGACAGTTATTTGAAACAACCAATGAAACAGATCCATGTGTTTTAATTTTATATTAGTCTTGATTGCATCGTCATTCCTCTCACATTTCTAACAAAACTGTCCGATGTACAGGAACGTGAAACTCCAAGTAACAGTTTTTGTTGTTATATTTCTGGAGCATTTGAACAAAGTATATATATATATATATATATATATATATATATATATATATATATATATATATATATATATATATATATATATATATATATATATCAATATATTATAAATTAACTGCCAACAAAAATAATTGGTAAGCTAACTCAAAAAATCATCACCAAAATAGCAGAGAAAACGACAGTGAAAGTAATTGTGAATTTTTTTCGCCATGAACGGTTTGTGTTTTTAAACCGAATGTATTTTTTGTGATGTTATATTTATTCCTGAATGACGTATAAAGAAATTTTGATTTATTAAGTCTCTTAATGAATTCTTTATACGGAAATATATATTGAAGAAGATAAATATGTTCATTTGAATATATACGTTTTTGCGTCGTAACTCCTTTATTATTATTAATATATATATATATATATATATATATATATATATATATATATATATATATATATATATATATATATATATATATATATATGTATATATATATTAAACCAACTGTTTGTATCTTCTATTGTTTTACAAAATTTGGGAACATTTATGGAGGTGATACATATGATTTGAATTCCAGCGGGCAGGCCAAATGCACATCGCATTCAATGTCGTCGACTACTTTTTAGTTAAATCCTAGTTTTATCTCTTTTCCTTATTCTCATTCACAAAGTCTACGAAACCGTAAACGTTCCATATGTAGATTAATATATATGGTAGGCAAATTCATTTTGTAAAAAAAAGAGCATATTACCGTGGGTAATATGCTATTCGTTCTTTTCAGCTATCTAATATTATCTTGATTATTCTGGCCGTACAGAGGGGGCAACGCTTTTGTAACAGCTCTATTGGGAATACTATTCCAATTTCCTTTATATTCCTCTTGGTGCATTCCGATACTGTTCCCAAGGATTCAACAATAATTAGCATTATCTTCACATTCTTCATTTTCCATAGACAGTCTGTTTCGGAATTAAGAGGGGTGTATCTACGCATCTTTTTATGTCCTGCTTTATCATCCCTTGCGCAAAGGGGCCTGCAACGTCAAGTATATAGCATATATGGTGCACCTTATCCACCACCACTAGGTCCAGTCTGGTATCCTCTAACACCTAATCTGTTTGTCTGAGAAATCCAACTTTGGCACTCTATCCAGCTTGTGATCATAACAGGTTTTGCCACCCTCTATCCCTCGATTTTTACACAATCTTCAATGTAGCACTTTTGATAGCTGCTCGTGTAGTCAAAATTTGTAGTGATTTTGAGCAAGTCTATGGACTTGTTTTGTGATATGGGCAATCCTCTGCAGGCTACATTCATCCCTCTTTTCATATTGATTACTGAGCATTTGGTAATCCCAAATGCCATACCGATGTCTCAATCACACTTCTGCACCGTTTTGGTTAAGAATCTATCTGTTTTTCAGATTTCCGAAACAATTCAGGTCATCCATACACAAAAGATGGTTCAATGCTGGGTTTTTCTTCCCACATCGGTAACCAGACTTAGCTTTCCTGAGTGTCATTCTTATGGGTATGGGTGCAATTACAAATAGTAACAGAAAAAACGAGTTACCTTGGAAGATGCCCCTTTTAATATTATCTTTTCCGAGGATTACATTAGTTGAGTGCAATATAGTTTTCTACTCTTTGATGCTATGCATCACAAAATTTGTGATAATGTCGGCAACGCTCAACATCTGCAGGCCTTCAACGATCCAATAATGCGGTATCATATCATATGCCTTCTTAAAGTCAAACTAAGTCAAAGACATGGTTCTATGAAATCTTTTACAATGCATCAAATCAGTTTTATCGATGACCAGGTGATCCTTTCTACACTGAGCACTCTTCCAACATCCTTTTTGTTCCCTTTGTAGTATTATTTCGTGTGCCAGGAAAGTATATGTCTTTGCTGCACATATTCCAGTGAGTAACATCCAGATCATGTTTATGTATGCCACAGTTTGGCAGTTTCCAATAATATTTCTCTTTCTTCTCTCCTTCATTATAAGTGTTGTCCTGCCAGTCACCATCCACGCAGTGAGTGTATATTTCTGGACACGCTCATTCAATTGGACTGCTAGTCTTTCATGAACCGCGTGCCATATCTTCAGCCAAAAGACATGAACCGCTTCTACTCCGGAGGTTCCCAATTAGGCACATTATGCACTTGCTCTTTTGCGTCGAACGTGCTTATGACGATATTCCTTTGTTTTCTTTCCTCCTTGTAATTCTGTTTTGATATTTCCTACCTAAATCGCATCGCTTTGATGCACCACATTGTTATCCTCGTAATCCGCTTCGCAACTCCTTGCCTTCAATTATTATAGTCATTCTTCTTCTTCTTCTTCTTCTTCTTCTTCTTCTTCTTCTTCTTCTTCTTCTTCTTCTTCTTCTCCTCCCCCTCCTCCTCCTCCTCCTCCTCCTCCTCCTTCTTCTTCTTCTTCTTATCATTATTCCGTAGTTTTATTTTTATAACCTGCGTTCACTTCACTACCTAGCGCAGCACTGTATGCCTTGGGTATATGCTGTGGTTTGCTGTGATGCTCTTATGGCCAATGTGTTGAAAGTGTTTTGCGTATGACGCGTGCAGTTCCCAGTTTTGCAATTTTCTCTATGTTATATATACTTGTAAGTCCTGGTGCTTTTGTTATGTATTTGTCTTAATATTTTTTTATCATACCTAATTCACCAACTATGATAGGAATTGTTTCTGTTTTTTAGATTCCACATTCTTCTCTCTTAAGGTAACCTCTGTTACGATCCTCAGGCGGTACCTGTTACTACCTTGTCGTGGTGAGAGAGCTTATGCCCCTAGACGGAGGGGCGGCTCCTGATGGCTCTCACCCAGTCCGCGTCCGTCCCTCTCGCAAAGGGAGGGGTAAACAAAGGTACCAAACCGTACCTCGGTGCGCGAAAGGCCGAGGCTCGTGATGCTAGTGGGACATCCCGAGTAGAGCGAAACCCCACCCCTTGGGACTGGTCACGGTCGGGACTGCCCTCGGAGCATCAGCCGACCAACTCGGCGCCGGCCCGAAACTGGTTGCTGAGGATCTGCATCGGCATCGATCCCGGACCGGTACGGCTACCTGGTGGCCCCGGTGGCACCGCCCCACCCAAATACACCGGGCGTACGGTCGCGATCGTAGCGTATGTTGGCACAGAAGAGCACGTGGTTGTTCCCCCTGGACGGGTGGCTCGTCCACGAAAGTCGGAGGTCCCGCAATTGTACGTAGACCCTCACCTCGTTCGTGATGGACGGGTGTTAATGTGTGGCCATGTGTCGACCCCCCGACGGGAGTCTAGGAAGGAAACCACACCCCGGCCGGGACCCAATACTGCGACCACACCAATTATAGCCGCATCCGGGGATGGTTAGAGTGATCCAGCAAGCGCGCAGCCTTCAGTGCAAGGTGGCACGGACCACTTGAAAACAACGGGCGTTTAGGTGCGGTTATGATCCGTGCATCGAGGGATAGCAGCCAATCTCGCAGGCGGATGTATTCACCCCCTGGATGCGTGGTCCTGTCCATGAATGTCGGGACCCTACTTGATCCTCTGTTCGGTCGCTCGGAGCCTCGTAGAAAATCGGCGGTGGCGCAGCCCACTATAAAAACCGGAGCATCCCGATGAGCTTGGTGTCTTGGTGTGGATGACCCTTTCGCCGCGCCCATGTTCTCCGGTCGTGTTGACTGGGATACTTAATACCTCGACGCGTGGCGCTGCTCCACCTTAATATACCGGCGCCTCGGGATCCCCTTCGCCATGGTTGCTGCGGCGCTGGGACCAGGTCTTGAGGAGGTGGCTGCGGTCACCAAATGTAGGGGCCCCGACGCGCGGCCAATTTGCCCACCCCCCGTGCTAGCCGTTTGGGTTCCTGCTGCACTTGAGTGGGGTTGGCCTCGTAAGCGACCTGCACACGGGAGTGGCCTGCGTCGGAGAACTCCGAGTTTTGACCGACCCCTCTTCTGAGCCTTCTTCCTGACAAAGGCGTCAATGCAATCGGGCGCCCGAGTACGCTGTCAAGGGACGGGGCTTGCATATAGGCGATGGCATTCGTCTCAAGGCGCGATGGCACCGCCACGGTAAAAAACGGTACCGGCTTCGACTCGACTGTGCGCCTTAGACTCGGCTTTGGTTTCGCAGGACAAAACACCGGAATGGACAGTTTGCGCGTGTAGCTATTTGACGTGTCACGCGTGGGACCGCCCACATTAATCCCAGGGGAAAAGCTTGCATATCCGCGCATGCTCCGCCGCGCTACGCAGGGTCTTTGTATTTTGAAAGTTTCTCCATTTCTTTTAGAGAAACGTTGTTATCTGCTGGTATTGATACATCAATTAGAAAGTATTTTTTCCTTCATGTTCTTTGACAACTATATCTGGCCTATTGGCCTTAATTTCTCTATCTGGGTGTATTGGCATATCCCAGAGTATGGTTGCTTTCTCGTTTTCTGTTACCTTTTCTGGCGTGTGCCCATACTATCTTTTTTGTGTTGTTATTCCATACATAGTGTTGGCATAGCTTCCAGTGTACGTAGGTCCCAGCTCTGTCATGTCTGTGAATATATTCCTTCTTAGCATCCAGAGATAATATGATATATTTTTTCTAGTCCATCGCCACATATTCTGCAGTTACTTGTTATGTTTCTTTTCATTATAGGTTTTTGGTAATTTCTGGTGGGGAGGTTTTGCTCTTGTGCTGCAATTTGAAATCCTCCAGGCTTTTCTTTGAGTCCTGACTTTCTCAAACATTGCTGGGATTTTTCTCTGTCCATTTCGTTTGCATTTAGTTTAGCCCAGTATTTGCTATTATGGAGCTGTTCTTGCCATCATTCTATCATGGTCGGTTGCTGTTCTAGTTTTAGTTTGGATTTCATTTGTATTATAGCTTTTGTTGTTACTTTTTCTTCTTCATATTTGTTAGGTAATATGGTTTCTTGTTTGTATTTGTCAGCTTTCTTAAATATTGAAAACAGTTATTTGTTTTGCTCGTGTTTTGTTGCCACTTGTATTAGTTTTCTTTGCTTCTGAAGTAGGTAATTTTGCAGTCCTATGGTGGTTATTTTATAATAGCTTTCAAGATGTACAAGGCCTCTATCACGTTCTGAACGTCGTATATTTATAGCCTTTCTATGTCAGATGTTGGGTGGTGCATCCTAGATACTGTCATTATTTTTCTTGTTTTCCTGTCTTTTTTGGTTAGTTTATTTATTTATTTTATTATTATTATTATTATTATTATTATTATTATTATTATTATTATTATTATTATTAGTAGTAGTAGTAGTAGTAGTAGTAGTAGTAGTAGTAGTAGTAGTAGTAGTAGTAGTAGTAGTAGTAGCAGTAGCAGCATAGTTGAAAAAGTGTGAGATATCTCAATAGACATACCGCGAGAGAGTGTCTGACGTAGAGGTTGGGTACTGAAAGTCAAGAGAAAATCTTGATAAGTTCATGAGACTTAAGCAACTGCACTGTCCCATCTATACGAACAGAATACATGGACATCCTTCATTGATGCTGTGTAAGTGATCAAAGATGAAAAAGAACCTTTACACTTTTCAGGAATCATATGTACATGGGTACGTTGTGCAAACATTACCCGGATTTATCGGACCCAGTATAAATAACGATGGATTTTATATTTCTGTTGTTCACGTGTATAAAGTAACGATGGATAAAAGTTTGACATCTCATATCAACATCATAGTCGTGTACATGCATCAATTTTTTTTATTCCATTTCTTATATTGGAGAATATATGCATCATTCTTGGTTTTTAATGTGAAGTAACATAATATTTAATTTTTAACTGAAAAAGTTATGTTTGTATAAGTTTATGTTTAATCTCTGGACACACATTAAACCCTTCATTGCAATTATGTACTGATGCAGGCCATGTGATTGTTTAAAATATTGATTTATCACTGTAAGATATATCAAAATACAACTATTATTGTCTGCCTTCATGCCATTTGAAAATATAGATGGAATTTCCTTTGTATTGTTAATATTACAACATAAAATTTAATGTGGCTGGTCCTCAGAAAAATATACATTAAAAATTATATTCACTACCTTCATAGCGATTGTTTATTTTGTCTGATTTCAATCTTGTTTCTTGAAAAACATTAATAAATAATACGAGAAATGAAAACTATATTGAATTTCAAAGAGATGCAAAAAGGAAAAATTGTTTATGAATTGCAAAATAGCATGCTGTTAATATTGCGCAAAAGAATATAAAATTATTCTCCTTTAGTCTTCAGTGCAACGAATTCAGGGACCAACATCAGCAAAGAAAATAATAATTTGAATTTAGTGATTCGTCCTTATTTGGTAAACATATTTTTACATTTAAAATAAACTATTCAAAATTTAACTGTAGCAGATTTACATTTGATATTATATACTCAAATTGACTTATATGCCACGAAAAATTTAGCAATTTAATGAACACTATTCATTTTCAAATATATTGGGTGCTATGACATCTTTGGTTTTAATTAAAGAGAATAATGAAAGTGACATTTTAAACTGGTTCATTGCCGGAAAAGTAATTCTGTAACTTATTCTTATGCAGACTATGTTATTTACGTAGAGAGCAAATGTGAACTTCTGTTTCCAAGACAGCTGTTTGCACATCTGACTACACACAAACACATATACATACATACATACAACTATAACCGAGTCATGGACAGTCCGTCGTAGTTTCATAACTGTATATTGCATGTCTCATTCTATATGTGCTGCAGGGTAAGGCTATAAAACCAAGTGTGTGGGTCACTGACTTGCAAGTTGAAGTCCATCTTAAACAAATCCACGTCATCGGGGATTCTTCACCTCTGATTGTGTTTTGCATCCAATCAAATTGTAAAAATCAATCTCGGCAGTAGCTGCCCAAGTTTCTTTATGCTGACAAAATAACAGACAGGAGAAAAAGAAAGATTTGTACAGAATGTGACATCCCGTCATTCTCTCATACTCTTTATAATACTTGGAATCAAAGACTTGGATTATGTTCTTGATAACAACATTTCGCTTCTCTTTTCCGAGAATGACGATTTCCTTCTTATCTGCGAATCATCTTATAGCAAAGTTTGGGAAAGTAGAGAGGAATGTAAGCTAATTAATTCTTTTATCAACTTGGGTGTGAATGAAAACGTAAAAACGTATTACAGGGATATGATCTTTATAAATGAATCGAAACTTTATTTTAACAAAAAAACTAAGTTTTACTTTACTTTTTTGTTTACATAAGTCTTTCTTTTAATATTAGATATTTAAAATAAAAACTTAGAGCATGGGAATGGATAAACGTATGAAGACTACATTTTACTCACAGAAATATAAACTTTGCCGGTTGTTTTTGTTTACGCTCCAATTTTGAACTAATCGACAAGAAAATGCTGGGCTAATATGCAAAAATTCGGCTATGGTTTAAAAGTTTTTTTAAAAGGCAGGACTGTCTGTGTGGTCGGAGGTTTTCTTCGCAAACATATGGTTCCGGGCTCAGTCCCACAGCGTGGTACATTGGGCAAGCATATGTTACTCTAGCCTCGGGGGTGACCAACACCTTGGTAGTGGATTTGGTAGACAGGAACTGTAAGGAACCCGTCGTATATAAGTAACAATGCGTGTGTATCCCTGTGTCTGTCTTTGTCACCCATACCGCTTCCTAACGTATCTTGGTGTAATTGATTCCATGTAAATTAGTGGTTTGACAAGGGTTTTCAAAAGAATAAGAACGAAGCTTAACAAAATGTACTGTGGTCGATTCATTCGACTAAACATTTTTCAAGGCAATTCCCTAGAATGACCGAAGTCAAATGACTGAACTAGTAAAAGAAGAAAAATGAAGTATATAATCATCAGTACCGAATAATCGTAAGCAATCAACAAGAAACTTGCAAATTAATTAAACACTCATTTCTATTCAGTTCTAAAATTGTTTGACTACGAGGACAGCATTAAGCCTTTTCCATAGGCACGTCTTGATCTCTGCTGCACAAGACAGTAGCTGACAGCGCGTGTGTTGGTTTATAGGCAAGTAGTAAAGGAATTTGCTTTACTCTACCTTTCTATCTCTTTACTTCTCTAGTCGTTTTTATTCTGTTTTTTCTATGTTGAGAACTCCCTTACAATGAAATGACTGAAAAGAAGAAGAGAAATGCCTGCTTCTGTCTGCCTTTGCCTATATTATCCAAGTTTACATATGAGAAAATAAAATTAAGAACAAAAACTGGAAATCAATTAATTTACTGGTTTTCTTTCTTTTCTCGCTTAACAAACTGGAGCTTTCTCTACTTAAATGATATCGATTGTTTACAATAGATACTAAGAAATGAAGAAACGGGAAATACGAAACTTTACCACGAGTACAATGGCGATGGCGATAATTAGCAACCGTAAATTTTACATGACAAAAAAATTGTTGTAGACAAACGGTAGGATTTGCATGGGCTTTTGCTGCTGATGCACACATATGCGTGTGTGAGAGAGTGACAGTATATATATATATATATATATATATATATATATATATATATATATATATATATATATATATATATATATATATATATATATATATATATATATATATATAAGTTAAAAAAAACACAAAAAACAATAACAAAAAGACAACAAAGTGAGGAGGTGATACAGATAGTGTTATTGGACGCTCGGGAAAGGAAAGAGAGAGAGAGAGAGAGAGAGAGAGTATGACGTTTCGGGCGGAGCCCTTCGTCGGAAAGACGGAAAGTTCAAAGAATGGAAAAACGGAGG
The DNA here is from genome assembly GCF_046866305.1 of Octopus bimaculoides. Classification (NCBI taxonomy): domain Eukaryota; kingdom Metazoa; phylum Mollusca; class Cephalopoda; order Octopoda; family Octopodidae; genus Octopus; species Octopus bimaculoides. Next base: position 39,705,294 of record NC_142930.1, on the reverse strand, counting down.
AAGAAAAACTCGGCACCGATGCCCACGAGGTTACATTGTGGAAGGACCGGAAGAGGAGGTGGTGGGGGAAAAGTTATTTCTAAGACAGGAGAGAGAAAAAGGGAGGTGAATATGTGTGCGTGCGCAGAAGTGTCTGCAAGTGTGTGTGTAATAACAGAACGTGTGTGTGCGTATGTATGTGTGTGTCTTTGTGTGAGCGTGGTTTGGTGGTTTATCTGTTAGTGTGCATGTGTGTGTGTGTGTGTCACGTTGTGGAAGGAATTAGTAGCAGGGATAGTTAGTGGGTGCTTATGGACAATGGTCAGTGGTAGGTCAGCAGGCTGTTTATGAGTATGTGTGTGTTCGTGTGTGTGTTTGTGTGGGGTTCAGGTGTTGGGTACGTGTACGTGTGTGTGTGTGTATTTTGTACGTGCGCGTGTGTGTATGTGTATGTTTTTTGTGCGTGCGTGTGTGTTTGTGTGTATGTGTATGTTGTGTATATGTGCGTTGCTGTGTACGAGTGTGTGCGTGCGTTTGCTTCTGTATGTGCGTGTGTTGTTTATGCCCATGTGTGTGTGATTGTATGCGTGTCTGGGTGAGTGTGTTGTGTTGGTGAGAGGTGTGTGTGCGTGTGCGTGCGTGTGTGTTTGTATGTTGTGTATATGTGCGTTCCTGTGTGTGTGTGTGTGCATGTGTTTGCTTACGTACGTGCGTGCACGTCCGTGTGTCATTTATGCCCCTTGTGTGTATAGTTGTATGCGTGTTTATGTGAGTGAGTATTGTGTATGTGAGAGGTGTGTGTGCGGGTGTGCATGTGTGTATATGTGTACGTGTGTACGTGCATGTGCGTGTATGTGTGTGTTTGTGTATGTGAGAGGTGTGTGTGCGTGTGTGTATGTGTATGTGTGTGTTTATGTGTGTGTGCGTGCGTATGTGTGTGAGAGCGTAAGGATGTGTGCCAGGTATGTGTGTTATTCTGTGTGCCCTCCTGGGTGTGTGTGTGCATATGTATACGGCTGTGTATGTACGTGTATGTAGGCGTACGCGTATATATGGGTATGTGTGTGTGTCTGTGTGTGTGTATGGCTGTGTAAGGTGTGTGTCTCTACCACTGTGCGTGCGTGTGTGTGTGTATATGTGCGTTCATCTATATGTGTGTGTGAGGGCGCGCATGTATGTTTGTCATGTGTGTGGGTGGTATATATGTAAGGTGTGTGGGAGGTGCATGTGTTAGGTATATGGGAGGTATGTGAGGTATGTGTGAATGGGGGTATGTATGGGTTGTCAGGTGTGTGGGAGGTATGTGTGAATGGGGGTATATATGGGTTGTGTGTGCAAGGGTGTGTATGCTTGGGTGTGTGTGTGTGTGTATGTTTACGTGATTGTTAGCGTGTGTGTGTATGCGCGAGTGTGCGTGTGTATGTGCGTTTGTATAAGTGTGTGGGCGAATCTGAGCGTGTAAGTGTATGCATGTGTATTGTGTGTGTGTGGTGTGTTGGGGGAGAGGTGTGCTTACATGTGTGTGTATGGGTGCGTGTATTTTTTGTGTGTGGGTATGTGTGCGTGTAGGAAGGGATGAAATAAATTGTGGAAAATTGTAGTGATTGCAATAAAAAAGTGAATAATGGATATAATGTAAAGTGGATGAGGGGGTGGGGTAAAAAAATAATAATAATAAAAATAATAAATAAAGAAAAATGTTGCATTGTCGTAAAGGGGAGAGTCGTAAGGAGGGGGAGGCTGTGTTGAGTCCGACGGGGAAAGATGATCTAAGGTTAATAATATAGCGCTGTTCCAAGTGGAGTCGCGAGGGAGTGGACCCATGGTGCAGGGCGAGGCCAAAAACGGAGATGTTAGAGGGGGAGTGGTTGGCCAAGTGGAAGTGACGGGCGACGGGGGAGTCGGAACCTAGCCGAACGTCCCTTAGGTGTTCGGTGAAACGGTCGGCCAGCCGGCGGCCCGTCTGCCCCACGTATAGTTTGTTGCATAGGTTGCATTTGATGCAGTAAATTAGGTTGTAGGAGGTGCAGGTGAAACTGTGTGGAATGTGAAGGGTGTGTAGGTTCGACCCTGTGACAGAGGTAGTGTTGGTGATGAAGGTGCAGGTGTGGCAGCGGGATCTGGAGCCGAGTGGGGGTGGGGTGGAAGAGGAGAAGGTACTACGGACCAGTAGATCGCGTAGGTTGCGGGCGCGTTTGAAAGATGATAGGGGTGGGTTAGGGAAAACGGGGTGGGTGGTGGGATCGAGCTGGAGGCGACGAAAGGCTCGTAGGATCCTCCGACGAAGGGGTAGGGTGGCAGGGTGGAACCGGAGTGGGAAGTGGGTACGGTTAGGGGATTGGTGTGGGAGAGGAGTGAGGTGGTGCGGTCGATTCGACGAGCGCGGGCGAGGGCGGATTGGACAAGGTGGGAGGGGTATCCTCGATGCATGAACAGACGAGCAAGATACTGGGACTGGGTCTCGAGAGAGAGAGAGAGAGAGCTTATTTAAAGGTCACAATACATGTATCAAAGCTCTACTTATAGTTTTATTTGTTGAGAGACTCAAACATATTCATCAGGCGCAATCCATCGAATAATCAAGGTATTAACAATAGATTTAGTTGCATCAAAGATAAAGTAGTACTAAACGACTCTAGTATTAATCAGGATAATAAGAAACCTAAAAATAGGCCACGAAAATTATTTGATTCGCCCCACCCTTTTCCTTTATTATGAAAACTAACTTTGGTAAAATATACTTGTCACCCCGAGACAAACACTTTGCAGCTGCTCACAGATACAGGAAAATATGTAATAGGTGTTGTGTAAAAATATAACATAGATGCTACCCCAGTATGAAGAGTATCATTACACATGGTCAACACTAAGAACCTTAATGCAGCCGCAACTGTCGTGGTTGAGGGTCCTCTCCACTCGAGCAACGATGTACGACTAAATCTATCATATATGAGGTAGAAAGTGCTGCAACCCTAAATAACAATAGAACTGATGAGAAGACCTATATTGGATTATGTGAAAGAGAATTTACAAACCGGTATGCCAATCGCATAGACTCCTTTCGACATAAGGACAAAAGTAAAGCTTCTAAGTTGGATAGCTACGTATGGATTTAAAGATAACGAAACACAGTATGTGATTACATGGGAGGTAATTGAGAAATCCATACCCTATGTAAATAGAGCGAATGACTTTTAGGACTGCCATGTTGGCTTGGCGATAACTATTAATTTCCAGTACTGCTGCCGTAGTCTCCTTTAGAGAGACTTAGAAATATTAATAACTCTATTTCTGAAAACCAGTGGATAGATTCCACTGAAATTAGATAAATAACCTTCGAGCAGATAGTCAGCAGCGCCGCCTGGCTAGGGCTTGGCTTCTCTGCATTGACAAGGGGCAACACCCTGAAACTAGTCTGCAGATGCCAAACCAGCAGGGGGACACTGCTGACCTCCCCTGTTCGAAGGTTATAAAGGACACAGGTTTCGTGTGTCACATAGCTAGCTAGAGGCGATGGCTTCTTGGAGCTAATTCACGGCAGCTTTCGTCCTAATTTTAGGACTGCCATGTTGGCTTGGCGATAACTATTAATTTCCAGTACCGCTGCCGTAGTCTCCTTTAGAGAGACTTAGAAATATTAATAACTCTATATATATATATATATATATATATATATATATATATATATATATATATATATATATATATATATATATATATATATATATATATATATATATAAATTTATTTATATATATATATATATATATATAAATTTGTCGTAAATACACGTATGTATCTACACTCAGCACATGATGTGTATGCTTTCTTTGGCTGAAAGAGCGCAGATCCTGTTCAGATCTAAGATCACTAATTCTGTACTGAACTCAAGGTCACAAAATTTTCAGAGGTACCATGCATATGTAAAAATATATTCTGAAGAATTTGAAAATTCCACCTATTCCTGACTGACTTGAAATTGTTCTAGCTATATCATATAAGGTCTAAGGAGGTTAGCTTTTTCACCTTTATACATTTTAGTTTTTATTTTTGACATTTAGACTGTTTTCTGTTTTCCGGATTCCGTTGTTTACCGTCAGCTTTTCCTATATGCTATCTTGTCAGTTTTTTTCGCGTTTCTTCTATTATTTATTTTCTTTAGTTCCTAACGATATGTGGTTTGCACCTGAAGAATATGTTTGAGCTTTCTCAACATATAAAATTATTGGTAGCGCTTTAATTCATTTATTGTAACCTTTAAATACATAATATTTATCTCTCACCAGATGGTGTGCTTTCTTTGTTGAATTTACCATCACGGATCAGTACATATATACATACATACATACACACACACATATATATGTATATATATATATATATATGGCGTAAAAATATGTGTGAGTGCGTGAATAATTGTGTTAGTGTACCTGTGCGTGTGTACAAATAAAAATGCACATCATGTGTAGAGGCATACGTATATTTATCAGCAATATATATATATATATATATATATATATATATATATATATATATATATATATATATATATATATATAAAGACAGAGAGATAGAGAGAGAGAGATATATATATAGATATAGATAATTTTGTGATAAATATACGTATGCATCTACACTCAGCACATGACGTGTATGTTTATATTTACACACGCAGAGACACACAGACACAAGTATTCACGCACTCACACATTTTTTTACGTCATGAGAATTTAGAAATTTCGAGGGATATGAAATACATTATTTTTATCCGTTGCTCTCAAACTATAGAAAACTGTTATTTATGACTTATTGAATATCGGGCTGAAAAATGCATAAAAATAAATCGAATGGAAAAGTCGAAGTTTGCTTCTGGGACTCGGGCGCACATCTTGAAACACGAGATACCTTCTAGAATAATATCAATGCAATGCTTCGAATATTCTATACCAATGCTAAAAGCACTATTTATTTATCTAGTCCATTATGCAAAATATACAACCGAGTTCGGCAATAAACATTCTTGTTCAGTACGGCTAATGATTTTTCTTTGTTATTATGTTACGTCTCCGTGCTCTCTACACTAATAGAACACATTACCTGTTTCTAATTCGAAGTCATAAATACTAAACCACTCAATCATAACATTAAATCGTAATTCTTAATAATCACTAAAAATGCAAATATCCTCAGCATTGTTTCTTACCAGTATCTTTTATCCTAAACTCTAGCCCTAAACTACGATATTATATTTCAAAAGTAAGCTTAGAAATTATTAGGGAATACCAAATTTAAAAGTGCTAGTTCACGCCTTTTACTTTGCAAATAAAACAGATAAATTTATGTCCCTAGACCTGTGAATTTGATTTGAACATTTGGAATATATTTCGCAGATACATTCATATGCGTGCGGGTGTGCATGCGTGTATGTGTGTGGATGTTGTTTGTGTGTGTATGTGTGTGTGTATGTTTGTGTGAGTATGAGCTTGTATGAAGAGAACGTGCCTATATGTTCGTGCTTTTCTTTATTTATGCCATTTCAAGGCGGCTAACAGACAGAATCGTTACACACCGGACAAAATGCAAAGCTGTATTACGCTCGACGTTGCCTTCTGTGTTCAAATTCCACCGATGTCGACTTCGTCTTTCATCATTTCGGAGTTGATAAAAGAAGTGCTATTTGAGAGCTTGGGTCAATGTTATCGACTTACCCAAGCCACCGAATCTGCTGGCCTTGTACCAACATTTGAAACTGTTATTTGTGTGGATTTATCTTAAAAGTTAGATTTAGATTTGTACAGTTTTATACATTTTAGCATTGGTTTTTACAATACATTTTAGCTGTAATTTATGGTTCATTGTTGTGAAGATATTTCCTTTTAATTTTATGGAAAACAATTTACATTTTGCGCTCCATATTGAATGTTAACTTTATATATTTTTGACAAATCCTTATTCGGTTTGCGGTAAAGCATAATATAATTTACCACATTATAATACGTAGTCATATGAAAGTTGCAATTATTTCTTTTATCACATAATATAGATAAATATGTTCTAATGTTTAACCTTTTATATTCATTCTGTATAAATTGAATATAATTTGTTATGTACTTTATTTTAATTAGAAAATATTCCACTAAATTTCTTTGTAAAATTTGTTATTTGCCATTATAAATGATGATTTGATCATGTACGGGTTCCTAAATGTATTTAAATTATATTGTGCTACTAAAACTTTTTACTGACGAGATAACGTAAAATTTAAAAACAACAAATTCATGAATTACTATGAAACTGCTAAATAGGGACTCTAATTTAATCCCATCGGAATACCAAATTATATTCAAATGTAAAATAGATTTACGCAGCATAAAATAATATATATGATCTGTTTAAAATATAAATCTTTTATAATGATAATTTTATTGGAAACTGAAATGTCATTTAATGTTTATCATTTTTAAGTAATCGATTTTACTAAAATTTGTATTCATTGCTATTTTCAAACTATACCCTGCGTAAAAACAATATTGATCAGAATATAGTATTATATGAAAATTTAAATTAATTTTGGAATAAATTTATTTTCTAATATATAGTCAAAAACCTGGAGGCTTTGCATTTTCTGTTCAGATTCCAAATGTTCTACATTTTTTAAGAAATGAATTATATTATCACTTGCTGTTAATATAATATTTCTTACTGCATTATGTAGTTTAATACATGTGATATCTTGAAGCTTTAAATTTAAGAACCCAAGAATGTTAAATATATATTTTACAATGGATTTTCATCTCGGTATTTCTGCAACTTATTTAATTTCTTTCTATGTACATACATTCTCTTCAATTATATATTCTTGTTTTTCCTTTTGCCTTAGGCCATTCTACAACGGTTTGATCGGTGACTTAGGAGGTTTGGTACTTCGGATCTAATGCCATCACGTTGTACATAAAGACATGTATGTTTCCTGATTGGTCAGGATCTTTTGACTGCGATTTGGTAAGCGAATCTATGTGGAAGCTCAGAGGGGAGATGTTTATCTTTCCGTGAGGGAGACATTTGCACGAAAAATGCCTACACGCACATTCGTATTAAAAATTGCATACATATCTACAATTCCTAATATGTCATGTCAACAATGTTGATCCTGAACTATTCAATAAACATCAGAAATCGAGGTGATAACCATCATTTTGGACGAGTAGGAGGAAATAACGTGTGACGAATCAGTAATACAAGAACTCACCACAGGGAAAGTTTCTCACTCAGTTGAAGCTCTCATCGGCTTCTTAAAGTAGCCATAGAGGTTGAAATGGAAGCTAGTCAGGTGGTAATACTTTCCAATAAAACTGATCAGAACTAATTAAATTTGGAGAAAAAGTTGTGTGTATATGTGTTATATATTATCTCTGTGTGGCTGCAACTAGAATCGGCTGTAGGCAGTTTCGGTACATCACAACAGTAATGCTCCCGATATACACTCCTTGACATAATATTCGCACTAATTTTCATGTACTGGAGTATCAAACCATATGGAAATTTTGAACCAAAAAGAACAAATATTGTCGATACATAACAAAGTCTCCCTACCTAACACCTATAAACATCCAAGAGCAAAGAAAAATATCTCAATCCATCTCTTCAAAAACGAGTGCCTCAGTCAAATGTCATTAAAAATATAGCTGAAAGTTATTCTTGAATTTAATATTAAGGGAAGAACCTGTTGTGTCTTCATCATTTTCGAAACAGAAAATAGAATTCCAATACGAGGGATATTTTCGTACACACATAAACATTTGTAACTAATATTTGAGCAAGGTTAATGTAACAAAGATGATGGCCAGTATTTTCTGACGACATCTCCCCTGACTTGTATTAACCCTTTATTTATAGCAGTATGGGTGAACTGTAAAGACAAATATTACAAGACATGATATGTATCTATAAGGAATCTGGACAACTGTTGAAGTTTAATTAATAGAAATTCAAGGTGACATACGAGGCAAATGTTGTGTCCCAAAAGGCATTTAAGTCAGGTGTACATATGTGTTACAAACTACAATATATAGTTGCCATTATTGGGAAATCAGTAGCAATTGATGGTCACTTTCTCTAAGGAAATATAAGATAAAAATGTCAGAAACACCTTGTAGAGTAAGTGTGGCAACACTGTGATCTGCTCCAGCTGTTTATTATGCAAGGACTCCCATGTACGGATATAAGAAATACAACCGTCCACAACTTGACGTGTGGTGACATAGAAGCTCACGAAGACATTTGCTATGACAGTGATAGTGCTAAGAGCAAAATTATGGTAGATTCAGCCAAAAGGTTTAATCTTTTCAAAATACTTAGAAAAGGTGAGGAAGAGGCACTAATTAGAGGACAAATTCACATGTTAAAAAAGCGTATATGTGACAAGCGCGTAGACCAGGGTCACAGATTTGAAGATGTACGCATAGTGACAAGTTATTAGCAACATACCATAACTAGATACGTAATTCACACACACAAAACAAAAAAGACATTTAAAAATACCATGAACCAATAGATTGGTCTAGGTATCTAAAATAAAGGACACATAAATCTTATAGGATATTATTGAGCTGCCACATACCTCACGGAAATAAATGAATGTGCACTTGTGAGCGTATGGAAAGGCTTAACGAAATATAAAAAAAAATCGTAGGATGGAAAGAAATCCAGAGATGTATGTGTGATCTACTTATCTATTTTTTACCAGCCTCACAAATCGGCACATGTAAGGAAGATTCCAGTTTGACGATATTCGTAGACCCCAGTCATGAAAATATATATCGGGTTAGGATTGAATTCCACATTGAGTATTTTAGGTATTACCAACGAGGGATTGACGTCTGTGATGAAGCTTAGAGAATATTGGTTCCAATACAACACTGACACTGACACAAGACACACAGGCACGGGCACACGCACGCACACACATCTATATGCAATATATATGGGAGATATATATATATATGGGATATATATATATATATATATATATATATATATATATATATATATATATATCAGAATCAAAATAGTCTGATTCAAACTCCTTAATAATCTCAGTTTCGAGTATGTTGCTAGTCTTCGGCTCTAGGGGATTGACAGTTTGATAGAAGAGAGTCAATATTTATTACAAGATGTTAGCCTGCGATTCGTGAAGAAAAATCACGCAGTATAGCAGTTTGGTGTCTGTATTTCAGCGACAATTAGTTGGGAAATACCGCAAGAAGAACGGCAAATCGACCGCGTAGTGAACAGGAAATCGGCTGCTTGGTGGATAAGAGTTCGGTCCTGTGGTTTTTGCGAGTAGAATGGTGCAGTACATGTATATGCCCATATCTTTGCGTGTATGTACACGTACTTATACGGGAGTGTATGTGTGATTAGATGTACATTCACACATCCGCGCGCACACACACACACATACATACACACACACGTATGAAGACATACATACATATATATACATATATAATACCAAATCCACCGCATCTTTCCACTTCTACCAACCACATGACCAATTTGTAGTCCACCACGCGACCGATCTATTGTTCACCGTGCGGTATTTTCCAACTAATTATAGTCGCTGAAATACTGACATCAAACCTTTATACCTCCTAAATATTTTCGAGAAATCGCAGGCTAACGTCCCGTAATATACATTGACTCTTCCCTTTATACTTCCTCTATCTCTTTCTTTCCCAAATAACTTCTTAGAGGATGAACCCTAGTATTTCCCTCTATTCAAACTCTCTCATATCGTCTCTGATTATGGAATATATTTTATATCTCAGAGCATAGTGTTGTTAGACGAAACAAACATTTCTGTAGTGGACGAATTTTAAAGATGGGCAATGTTGATTGAATATTTTCCACATCATACAGTTGATATAGAGCTCACAGTGGCGGTGGAGGGAGCAACGACTGAGCTTTTTGAGTCATTCTCAACAGTTAAGGTTTGTCATGTCATCCTCCGCACACCTCCGCCAAGCTGCTCATTTTAAGATAGATACGCGGGTAAAATTACAAATAGAAAAACGAAAATAAACTTTTGAAAGAGCAACGCCACCATAAGTTAAGTGGAAATGATGAATGTGTTTTCAAGAGAGATAATCAACGAACATAACATTGTAATACTTCATGTAAAGTAAATACAACAAATGAAAGATACTTCAAGAATCCATAAAAATTCCTGGATCACTACCAAACTTTCGTCATCTGTTTCTTGTGTCATTACCAGCCTTTCGTATTAAAAAATATCCTAGATATATCACACTACCTTGTCCTTGATATATCATATTATATAATATATACACGCTCACACACGACCCGCATTAGACTCCTCCGGGACTCTAAGTGCAGTCCTTCCGTAGCATTTCCACAGCCTCACCTGCCTTCTTGCTCTTCTGAACGCCAAATCCTCTCACGTTATATATATGAGTGCGTGTGAGTAAATATATATATATATATATATATATATATATATATATATATATATATATATATATATATATATATATATATATATATATATATATATATATATATATATATATATATATACATATATATATATATTCATATATATTTATATTAAGGGCATTATTATAGAAAATAATAACGCCACACAGTGGACTTCTCAAAAAATAACCACATTTAGTACCTATGCGAGGAAAAAAACAACCAACAGCAGATGACCAACTTTCTTTTAAAATAGACTTAATTGCGTATCGACCGATTTCGCGATTACTAGAGTGAATCTAGACTTCGTTCATTAGCACAATACTGTCCCAAAAATATATATAAATAAACAGAATTCTCACCTCACCAAAACCGAACAACTACGTATCCGACAGAGTAAATGGAATGAAGTTTATCTGTATATATCTTCATCAAAGAAGCGGGAAATACTTCCGGGTTGTTTTTTTGGGAGTACCCATGTGGAGACAGGAATAAAAAATTAAACATTGAATGTATTCCGTGTATATATTTGATAAATAAATTTCAAAAAAGGATAAAACTCTTTTACAAGAATTTTACCAAGAAGCCAGTGTGTAAAAAAATTCATTAGGGAAATTTCTATTCCCAAGAATATAATTATTCGTATATATTTATATACAGGGCATTATTATAGAAAATAATAACGACACACAGTGGCGTTATTTGAGAAGTCCACTTTGTGGCGTTATTATTTTCTATAATAATGCCCTTTATATAAATATATACGAATAATTATATTCTTGGGAATAGAAATTTCCCAAATGAATTTTTTTACACACTGGCTTCTTGATAAAATTCTTGTAAAAGAGTTTTATCCTTTTTTGAAATTATATATATATATATATATATATATATATATATATGTGTGTGTGTGTGTGTGTGTGTGTGTGTGTGTGTGTGTGTGTGTGTGTGTGTGTGTGTGTGTGTATGCATCGTATGTACGTTTGTATTTTGTATGTATATGTATTTGTATGATGAATGTGGTTGTTATAAGCTCTATCAAATAATGCGTACCGGAGATGTACATGTTGATACTGGAACGTATCTATGGAAATAAAAGGAGACATTAAAGCTACGGTATGACGTTAAAATTTACTTGGAAAAAACCTTCACTAAAATTTGAAATCTACAAATCATGACATATATTGCTACTTGAAATTATGTATGAAATTAGAAGTGTTCCTCATTTTGATAGAATTTTTTCCTACCATTTTCTCTCTTGGAAGAGGTAAGTCATAAACGATATTATATCAAACGTTGCTTACTTACATCAGTCTCACAAATAATGCATATAAAGACAAAATAACAAACGGTTCTGTTATATCTTAAGTAGCTAAATATTTTCGATTTAGATTGGTTTCTATAATTTTCCTTTACTCTTATTTCATTGTTTCAGAGCTGAAAAAATACTATTAACTTAAAATGAAATGTAAAATATCCCCATAAACAAAATTAAATAACAATAGAATTAATATATATTGTTTTGTTTCAGCTGCACCAATAAATTACAGCTGATAAAGAATGCAACAGAAAATAAAGTAGCAATAAGCTAGAAAAGTAAGAGAAAATACATCCGTCTGTTTTTGTTGCTGTGGTTGTTGATTTTATTTTTTCTCTCTTATACTTCAATTTAAAGTACAAAAGTGAGTGAGAAATTTATTGAATGCATGGAAATACATTGCTATGTTTATTTTGTCTATTTTATTTTGCTTTCACTTCCGAAAATGCTGTTTATCATTCTCGAATGAGAGAGAATTAAAGAAGGAAATTAAAAAAAACTTTCGACGAATGAATAATTGGATTCCCGAAGTATTGTTGGAAAAAAAAATAACGTATCATTATTTTATAGACAAATTTACTCCGTAGAAAATACAGTCATCTACATTGAATATACATTATTTCAAATTTCTTGATATGCAATCTAGAGGATAATACAAGTTTAATTTTCAACTAATGATATTCCGTCGTTTGATATCATAATATATGCATGTCGGTATGTATGTATATATGTATACATTTATGTACAATCTTCCATAGCGTCACCACACATACCAGTATATGAGCAGCCACATGTTACAGACGCACACATATACACATGCAAACACACACACACTTCAAAGTTACTAGCCGCTACACACACGCATGAAATTACACATTCACACACACCATTCTTACATACACACATTTGCATGCGCACCTTCGAGAGGGATCACCATCGCCTTATCATATCCCTTTCTCCCAACCTCTACGTTCAAACACTTTTCATTTGTTTCTCATTTTCTCTCTGTTTATCTTTCCATATTCCTTTCTGTTGAAGAGTGTAAATTCGAAACGTCGAAGACTTTTACATTTTCCCGAGTGCCAAACTAATGCATCAACTTGTAGCTCACACACCTGTCTTCGTATTCAGTTGTTCTAAAAAATTCAACTATATGCATGTGTATATATATATATATATATAATCCTTTTCTTTCTTGGCTATCGCCGAGCAAACACGCGAACTACCTCGTCCCTACTTTCAAGTTCGTGCCTCACAGCGTTCATACACAAATAATTTTTCTCGTCTGGCCGTAAAGCCTTTTCTGTTTGTTTTCCTGTCTTGTTTTGCGTCCGCCACTACATTCCTCCATGGAGCTTTAATTTGTGTATACAAATTTAATTTGCGGTCCATGGGAAGAGCCGTTTTAACGATGCGTCCTGCCCAGCTCTTCAAAACGCCGGTGTTAAAACGGGGGTAGCTGATGAAGTAGAATGTTCTCTATGTGGCTTGTGTGTTTTCTCGTCTACGTTTTGTTTTATAAGAAAATGGAAAATGGAGAAAACCGCACATGATGTTATGTTAATCACTTATATCACCGAAATATCAAAATTAATCTGGGAGGAAAAATTAGGTGGAATAATGAATCAACCTCATGAGGGTGGATATTATAAATAACATCGTTCATTAGTGAGCCATGTTTACATATGTAAGAATTTATAATATATAATATATAAAAATAAAAGTTGGATATGGTACGCTAGTAATTTTTAAAATGTCATTAAGAAATGTGATGTCATAAATCGAGAGGGGAAGAGAAGGAAAAAAGAAAGAAAATTAAATAAGAAATGGAAGACGGAGTCAATAGAAAGTGTACAACAAATGGATAGAAACGATAGCGGAAAGAATTGGTGTGGACAAAAAAGAATTGAATCAAAATTACGGATATTATTAGGCACAACAGAACTGATATTTTAAATAACTGAAAGAGTGTTTTTACCAATGTAAACCCCCTATAAACACGTTTTTATAGGTGTTGATGAGTATACGTTTGGGTTAAGAGGATAATCAGTTGTTCATCCGTACAAATTTTGCCCTCATCATAACGCAACAATCTTCACAAAATTCTCCTGTCTGAAGTAAATTCTTTATTACAGTCTTTGAGATGCCATATTAGTTTGCTAAGACCTGTAGTATTGCGTTTACTAATATATTCAAATGTAGAAAAATGTTTAGCTATGCGTTTTTGTTTTTCTCTCAGCGGAGCAAAAATTCCTTACATTGAAAAAAGTCCTTACATTGGGAAGTAACACTGCCTTCGTAGACTACAGTTTTAATTCTGCAATTTCCTGCAGAATACGTTCGATGTGGATCCCAATTACAAGTAATATTTATATTAATATTATTATTTCACGAGTGATCATTATTATTGATATTGATATTATAGACAAGAAGTGAATCACTTATACCGTTAAGAATATAATTGTTATCTGTGGAGATAATCTGTAGGATATTAATTCTTCGGAATATATACGTCGGTGATACGTCGGTGATTTGTGGGACGGCGCCGCCGCTATTGCTGTGCGTGTTGAAAATGAAAAATATGACCATGATTAAGTTCACACAAATGTTGACAGATTCTACTACATCTAAAATAGCAGAGATTTTTATCTTCAGTTTAACCTTTTCCCCGTATTTTATGTACATCCCTGCTCAAAATATTAACCTCTCTTATGCAGCTATGAATATAATTATTTGCATAGCGAATTCTCTGGTTCACATATTCCACGACCCTAATAACCTAACGAGATGGAAACTATTTTTTCACCATTTAAATGTTATTATTGGAAGATGTTTAAAAGACGTTTACGGGTACAGTTTGACTGTATCCTCCAGACTTGAACCAACCCTAATTCAGCAATAAAATATGGAAATATAAAATGATACTAAAATCAAAAGTATGAATCCTATTTACATGCAGAAACATAAATATCAAGTATTATTGACATAAATATCTTTTATGCACAGTGGTTTGTCATAGTAGACAGTTTGTTTTCAGAATATTTCTCTTCGTAATTTTATTGTTCTATTTTCAGATTTTAGGTTTTGGAAAATTTTGAAGTTCATGTCTGCGGAATCTCTTTATAACTCCCACGTGATCTGTTACAACCTCACTGTCAGCAGTATAATTTAGTCAATGAAATATTCTTATGAATATTGACCGATACTCTGACCTATAATATTCGCCAAACGTTCTAAATTTTGTGGGAATCAGCAAAAGTTCCACGATCATTCAGATAGAATATATATCAATGTCGTCTAAAACTTTAGTCTGGCCAATAAGTGGAACATACAGTAAATAGAGGGAAAATGCTGTTGATTGCAGGAGATAAGAAGAAACCATAATAACATAGAAGGTTACTCAAATTGAAATAATGTACATGGGACCTGAATGTCGGACTTACAAACTCGCTACGTGCTAACATAGTTGCATATGAAATCGACAGTTATATTAGAAATATAAGTCAATTATTTTCGTATCACGCAAAATGTTTTAAGAAAGGTCAAACGTTTTGCTAGTTAGGGCGGACCTAAGTAAAGGCAGGTAAAGTTTATCTAGAAAAGAAGAGAAAAGGAAGTAATTATAATATCATTTTGAAGAGATGTAGAAAGGGAATATATGTGTAGTATGGACATGTACACACACGCACACACACACACACACACACTTACACATACATACACGCAAACAAACACACACACAAACACACACACACACACAAACACACACAAACACACACACACACACACGCACACACACACACACACACACATATATATATATATATATATATATATATATATATATATATATATATATATATATATATATATATATATATATATAGAGAGAGAGAGAGAGAGAGAGAGAGAGAGAGAGAAAGAGAGCTCTTTAGACTGTCAAACTAAATTGTCAAGTTTAATGTTTAAAGTATGTCTTCTGTACCTAGAAGCTAAAGACATAGAAGATCTCTCTGACATTTATTTCGAAAACAAATCATATATACTTGTTTAAAGTGAACATGAAAGCAATTAATTGCAGAATATCAGTATTGCATTAAACGCATTTACATTCCTGGTAGTGGAGTAGACACCATATTTAAACTATTCCGAACATATGAATTGCATTTTATTCACAGATATGCTCATTCATATGTGCGGTCCCACAGTGTTTAAAATCCAGTATATGCCTTTAAATATCTATTCTGTTCAGCTCTATCACAAGAGGTACTGTACACTACACGCTCCACGTAGTAGTAGTAGTAGTAGTAGTAGTAGTAGTAGTAGTAGTAGTAGTAGTAGTAGTGGTAGCAGTAGTAGTAGTAGTAGCAGCAGCAGTAGCAGGAGTCGTTGTATGAAAAGTTGTAGTAGTAGTAGCTGTTGTTACTTAGTACCCGATGTGCAATCTTGAGGTATATCTATAATCACAGGAGTTCTGCTTGCGATTGTGCAATACATTTTGAGACGCACCTTTTTTTTTTGATTAAAAAAAAATTGTACCGTATGACTTAAAGGGGATTTGACATAATGTGAAAGGCTGTGCAAAAATAATTTATTTTTCATTTCATTGATTTTCATTGTTATGTAGTTTTTTAATATTCACGAACCTTAGTAATATTTCCACCTATTTTGTCATTTTGTTTTTTTTTCCACATCATAAAATTCATATCAGTTTCATAGTAATGATTTTTCCCACCATGTGTTCAGCCTATAGAGTGTGTGGTATTGATATGTATAGAATCATTATTTGCATAATGTTTACATTGGTATGACACAAAATGTTAAATATGAGATTGCGAGTAAACTATCTCATTTGTTCAGAAATAAAAAAAAGGCAACATACATCATGGCAGTAAGAATTTGGAAACAGTATATTATAGCGTTATAAAAAAATTTCATATGTGAATATTTATACATACATGCATACATACATACATACATATATATATATATATATATATATATATATATATATATATATATATATATATATATATATATATATATATATATATATGCACGTATAAGTTGCATGTGTGTGTTTGTCTTTTCCTGATTTCATAGAGAACATAACTTATTTAAGAGTAGATATTATTTTTGTATACCTACACTGTATTGATATCGTATATCAAGTTGTTATCTAGTGAACGTATATATTCACGTGAATATATATAATAAATCTCGACAAAGGATAAATATCAATCTCAAATTCATGCGTAAGCAATTTTAGTCTAACTGAAAAAATTTAAATGTATCTTACTCATGTATTCACAGTTCTCCCAATTATATATTTTGGCAGACAGTTAATGTATTACTACTTAAGTTATTTCCACAAAACTCCTAAATACTGTAAAATTGACGTTATTCAAATTTTGAAATACTGTATTCTGATGAAATAGCGACATCTATGTCCTATCTTTTGTCCAAAAATATGATATATTCTCAGAAGGGAATGATACCTTAAAAGATCTGATATATATTAAAAAAAAAACCTTCTTAGAAATACACAGTGACCTTCAAAACAGAATAGAACTTGCTTGAAATAGAAAATTAAATCACGCAGCTATCTAAATTTAAGAATGTTATGCAAGATAATAAAATCACACACACCTGCCAGGCACGATCTCACATTCAAAAAGAAACCTACAAGCAAATGCAAAAACACACTCAAACACAAATACACCCACGCACAAGCACACACATACACGCACGTTCACAAAAGCATATCTAGCTATTTCATTTCATTTCAGCAAACATTTCGTCGGTATTTTTATATAAATTGACGAGCGGAGAGTTGGGCGAATCGTCCGTCTATTCTTTCTGGTTTGAAATTCTGTTGAGGGCAATTTTGCGTTTGGTTCTTTCGGTATAGATGAAATAAGTACCAGTTGAGCACTGGGTTTCATGTAACCAACATACCGCCTATCCTGTACCGAAATTAGAAACCGTTAGTAGATATCTTTAATTTCAATATACCCCATTATTTAGTGGAATTTTATATTATTTTATAGGGATTTGAGCACTGAATGTGATTAATATAAGCCTATATTTTTCAACGTTCAAAAATATTCATTATTATGAATAATTTCACAACCGTGATCTGTGTTTCGTATTCAACAATTTGTATAGTTAGTAGCACGAAAGGAATACACTGGGCCCAACTAGAAAACTATATTTTTGCAACATATTTAACTCTAAATAATTCACCGTTTATGTTATTCAATAATGGAACTGTTATACGAAGTTTCATGTGCTTACCATAAAATACCCTAATTCCCTTGTATTAAATGTGATGTATATGCATTAATGTTTGTTTTTATGTTCAGTATTAAAACTATATTGCGTTAATCTGATGAGTTACCCTAAACTTTTGTAGAGTACATATATATTATTGATATATAAGAACGTTATCGACAGGGGCAACTAACCCATTGACAGACTGTATGTGTGTGTACCCGCGTGTCTATATATGTGTATATGTATGTATGTATGTATGTATGTATGTATATATATATATATATATATATATATATATATATATATAAACGTAGCCTCCGGTATTAAATATTTAAAAATTCATGGGATATTATGTTATATGGTGAATTATATTGCACTACATATGTTATAAGCAATGTGCTGTGGTATGTGGTGTGCTATATGTAATATTATTTCATGATAGCCCCTGCCTAGTTACTCTGACTTCAACCTATTTTGGGGATTACACTATTTTCCTTTCTATGATATTCTATCCTACTCATGATATTAGGCATACTTGTAGTGACTTTATGTAAGTCTCCTTTCGACTAAATCGAATACCGTCTAGAAACTAGAAAATCATACATACGATAACAACTGTAATATTACTAAAATCTTTTCGGTCTGAATACCTTTCACTGCCCTCGCTACTTCAATAATCCCCACTTTTCGGGTTACCTTTATCTTTTCCCAGCCTTTGATTTTAATTCCTCGTCTTTTTATATGTAGGTTGTATGCATTTCTTCTTATATTTTTCATGAATTCTTATCATTTTGTCTTGTACTTTTGATATCCTTACTTATTAACCTTTTATCCCTCATAAGTTGTTATTTTTCTTGTTCTTAAATAAGTATTGTTCAGTTACTTATGTCTATACGAGATCAATGGATATGAAAGTGGTACTATGTAATGTTCCTTTTTAATGTTTATAATCCATACACATATCTTTTACCTATTTTATTTGTGATATAATTTTTAGAATTCTTACATTATATTTTTATACAATATAACAACATTATTTATGAACACTCCCCCATAGTGACCCTAATAAAATTTCCTCTGTATTGACATCTTAGGTCTCGCAGTGTTTTGCCCCTTTAGCCTACCCATACCCTTCCTCTTTCTATATACAGTTACTTATATCCAACTGACTACACCTGATGTCTTATTTCCTCCCTAAGCAAAAGGGATAGATATGATAATATTTATGACCATACCTAGCCATAAGCTGTCAACTCACTTGTCTTTCTTTAAAATAGACAGAGTCTTATATTCTCAGATTTAGTATTTGATAAAGAGATAAATGAATACGAAGTGAATTACAACACTTAGAACCCTATGAACCCACTATCATGCATGTGATTCTCAGACGTGTTTGCCTATTCTTAGCTACAATACTGACAACATGAATTTCTTCCATTTTAATGTGTTAAAATATTTAAGAAAAATTATACTAATGTGTCGTACTTGTTAAAATTCCATTTATTTATGTGTGCAGCTGAAGATAGCAATGCATTTAAATTAACGTAATGATTGCATTGTTAAATTAAATAGAACCGCTTCAAACGGCTGTACTGCATCACTACTTGATATCCTGTTTCTTATTTTGTTTATATATATATATATATATATATATATATATATTACAAACTCATTCTATCTCTCTCTCACAATGCGCATATATAGTACATTCATATTTTGTTGATGTTAAAAGAACGAATGATTACGTCAAAGCATTATCGTTTAGTCCCGGAGTAAACCAGTTTCTGTGACACTTAACAGGATCACCATTTCTGATAAGAGGAATGTAATACGGTATCCTCAACTCGTGAATTGGATCAAAACATTGCGAAAGTTTGGACTTCTGTAAAATACTCCAGATTGACACGCAGCAATGGGAAAACTGGTGAATGGATTAAATCTCTCCTTGAAGGATACTATGGTGTGCTTTGAGCTCAGAGATGAACGAGAGTGTAGACAGCCAGGCCAATAATAAAACTCTAACACACACATATACACACACGCACACACACATACACACACACGCACACCACACTCATACACACACGCACTCATATATACTGTATATGCATTAGACGTAATGGGTAAAATGATATTTTATGATTTGATACGACGTTCGATACTGTGAATAGCTCTTATGTTTGCAACTGCATCCTAACGTTTTTTTTTCGAACATATTATTTGGAAGTTATTACTTTCGAAACTAAGCTATTATCTTTAACATATTTTTATTCTCTCACAGAATGCTAACGCTCTAAAATGAAGAAACAAACGCGTATACACACGGTAAACGTGCGTGCTCTCACATCCATATTTTGTATTTTATATATAGCTATGGATTACGTATCAAGTCGTATGTAGCTGTTTCTATCTTATCTAACCACTACATGTGTATTAGAGCATTTGCAAACACGACTTCCTTCGATAGGATTCCACAAGTTAAAGGGACGTTTTCAATGAGAACAAATTGAAGAACATCATTCAAGATCATCTTCCTCATTATTTTTATATCAACTGCTAATTTGTATTTTAGATGCATGGCGATATTTTCTCACACCAAATATGGTAGCATTTATTTGTTAATCCCATGCAAAAATGCGACAAATTCATTTAAGGGCTAGCTCCAAAGCTAAACTCCTTAATTTACTGATAGGTTTGATGTAGCAGTATTTCTGTTAAATGTGTATAGTGACGATGACGGAGCATAGCTCAAGACCTATCTCTTCAAACTGATGCAATTCACTATTGAATGTATCTCAAAAGCAATAATAAAATATATCAATGGTCATTTGGGCGCACTGACCTCATACTGCATATATCTAATCTTCTCTTCACCTAATGGAATGTAATGATTGGTTTTCCAAAGAATCATTACTTATAGCGAAAGCTTCAATCATGTTTCTCTTCATAAACATCAGAACGTAAAACAAGCCACCGCTTTCATCAAGATACTTTGTAAGTTCGACTACGCTACTGATGATGTTTTTTATGAAGAACGTATTGATATCGAGTACCTTATTTTTGAAGCTGATACAAATGAAGATTAATGTACCATATTAAAAGAAATTGAAGAAACGACGCTAATGGTCTATAGCTCTAAAATATGTATTATATGCTATACGTATTTACTGTAAACCTCTTATCACTTTTCTACCCATCATTGTTAAGTTGTTCTGTTTATTGTAGAATTGCCTCAGCATTATTTATAGTTGAGTATTCACGTACCTTACGTATTAAAACGATAATATATAGCTACACCATAGAAGTTACTTCTTATATTTGGTCGAATGCTAAAGCTGGTCTCTACATTCTGTGATAGATGTTAAAGACAGCAATACATAATTAATCATCGTTCGTGATAATGTACTAAGGCCATAAGCGGAATAAATTGAGCGTTTAAAATTCGATGCTTTTTATCTCAAACTACATGTAATCATATATGCCAATAATTTGTTTATAATCAAGGAGCGCATTGACAGTATGCCGAAGGGCTGGTACAGAACCCCCAGCAACAGAGCAGTCTGATGGATTAGATTGGCTCTACACGTGATGACGTCTCTGGGACTACTAACCTTGGATGACCCCAGCCTAGCCAAGCAGGTATATAAAACAAACAGCAAGAAACATGCAAGCAAGCAAACAAGCAAGCATGCAAGCAAGCAGCGCATCGACAAAATATATGTAAGAAATTCAGAAAACATTCACTCACCGGTATCTTGCAACGGCCATTCAATATTTTTCGCATAAATTGTCTGTTTCTTGACCATCAACACTCTTATTCCATATCCTTCTCCTACAGTAGAACAATACAAGCGTAAAACTTGTATTGTTCATTTACTAGATATTATCAGTAGAATGCTAAGTATGTGATATATATTTTTGGAAATTTTGGAATATATGTTATGTATGGAGGAAGAGAAATATAACATATCGGGTAAAATACTCTAGAGGCCTAAGAAAAATATGCACCAGTGCTGCAGAAAAGCAGCATTATGCTTTGATGGGAAATGTATCTCGTGAATATTCAGAATATTTTTGGGTGAAATATCCTATATGAATACTGACAAATATAACATTGATTTTTGTAATTTTCGGTTATATTATACGTGAGTGAATTATATTTTCATGGAAATCCGATTCCATCGTAAATACATTTTCACATAAAATTATCATATAATGCTATAATGAATATCTTATTGTAGTGGAATACTTAGTAATCTGTAAACGCCTGTGAACATTTCGAACAGCTGCATTTAAAATTGCATTTCAGTAAGTAAAAGACAATACGGCAATCGATTAAATTGGTAAAGCAAACTTTATGTTTTCTATGTTTTTTTTTTGTAATAGACATAATTTATTATATTGTTTTATCTTAGGCTTTTTATCCAAACGCATTCTAATAAGTTTGTTAGAAATATTCTGTTGCTGCTACCTTAACTTTTCGATTAACCTCAATTGAAATAAAATAACATCAAAATAGCAAAGTCAACAAAAACGTAGTTGGAAACAAATGAGTTATTCTGGGGTTATTTTATTGCAGAGAAACAGTCTGTTATTTGTTTTTAGATTGATGGGAAATGTTTTCCATTCTTGCTCTTGTGTTTTAGTTCTTAGAGAAATGAAACATTCTTACAAAAGTGGTGGTGAAGATTCGCAGAAACCACTTAAGTATTGATTGTTTCTTTGAAGAGTGAGCCGGCTTGATTCTGATTCACTTATATCGAAAATAAACTGTACTTTTAAACAGGTAAATGACATATTGAAATAAAATAAATACAAAATATAGACCAAAGAAATGCAATTGGTGAAAAAAATGTAACGGTGAAAAATTCAATGAAATGCAAGAATTTTGCACAAAATAGACGTCCGTAAGTTCTGAGACCAAAATATTTTAAATGGATATTGATTTCCTAGAGTGGTATTGTAAAATATTCATAATAGTAAATTTGTCTGCTTAGGTGAAAAAGTTCGTGGTAGATTATATGTGGTTAACAAAGCTGAATGCAAAATTCTTGAAACAAGAAGTATTATGACGGAACATATGCTGTT
This sequence comes from Octopus bimaculoides, assembly GCF_046866305.1. Classification (NCBI taxonomy): domain Eukaryota; kingdom Metazoa; phylum Mollusca; class Cephalopoda; order Octopoda; family Octopodidae; genus Octopus; species Octopus bimaculoides. The sequence goes on along the minus strand of NC_142930.1, from coordinate 39,682,136 downwards.
TGTATGTCTTTCTTGTATTGCTAACTAAAATTTAGTGTTATTTAAATTTCTGTTTTGTTTCTAAATTACTTCTGATGTAAAATTGTTTTGGCACTTACACGTTATTTAAGATAGAATCAAAATGCAATTTTGATTTATGTATAAAACAAACTCCCAAGCCATATATAACATACTGAAAACATAAGCAATATATATTCATAACTTAGTATACAAATTGTTGCACCACGAATGATCTCGAAATATATAGCATATATAGTATATCACAGTGTAGTAAACTTGATATTCCATTGATGGGAACCTTCAGAAACAAAGTAATAAACTTTTTTATGTTATATATATTTTTACAGGAGTTCCTTAAAGTGAAACCAGAGAGCCTTATATAAAAATTATTATTAAACATTGTTACGTATGATTCAATGATTTATATGATTGCCATCTTTTTCATTGACTTTTGTTCTATCGAGGATTCCTCGATGTATATACTTAACACAAGTTGACATATGCTTTTAAAAAGTGTTTCGTTCTTTACACTTTATGCAATAGCTACTTGAGGTGAGCAGTCTGCGTAGTCCTCTTCTGTTAGGAAAACGATTTTTCAATGCTAGCAGTTTTTTGACACCTTTATCCATTACATGTAATTCGCTAGTCACCCACAAATGCGGCGAAGCATCCAAAGAAGAAGAAAAGGAAAACTGTTGCATTCAAAGTTAACATTTGGAATAAAAAATAAAGATAAATGATATAATTGAAAATAAAATTAAATCAATACGAATGATGATATAGCACATGCATAGTTGTATTTAATTCGGTTCTTGTGTCTAGGTTTATTTTCTAAATTCTCAGGTCAACCACCGTGTATTATTGTCCAATTTACTGTTTCCTTTCTCGTCAATGAAATCAGCGTACAAATGTGATGAGATTCTAATAAGATAACATCACAACAATTATTTTCAGTCGGGAGGATTTCTCAGTAACGAAGTTAAACAGAAGCTAGTGATGATGCCATAAATTCTTACAAATCATAGCAGTAGCCTCCACGCCATAGGCGTAATGCTACAAATTGGTATCCATATTTCTTCAAAACCGATGAGGGATATCTCTTGGAAAATACGACATTCTCGCAAGCTTCGTTCTAGACGTAATTATTAATGAAATGGGGTGCTTTGGAACGTTCCCGATAATAGCCTTTTCCTTAGAAGACCAGCAACAGCAAGACGGTCAACAGCAAGCTACGTACGTTCGCACAATTTCATAGTGACAGTACGAAATGTAAGAAGTCGAATATCACTAAATATTAAATGTCATTATATCAGGTTCTTTCCACCTCAAATATTATGAATAGGAAAAAAAAAATTAGAAGTGTCATTCATGATACATAAAAGAACGATGAGGAAATAAACAAAAAGGTATAGTTTACATCCTGCAAAGATATTCTACAAAGTACATGTCATAAAACCTTCTGGGAGGAAAAAATATATATGAATAACTGTTTAAGTAATGTGTATGTACCTGCTAGTTACCCGGCGTGGACTGATGGCTTAAATCAACTGCCACTAACGACATACTGCATCATAACCGAGGGCAACAAGGTTCATTTTCCGAGACACACCTTGTAAAGTCATCTGATGAGACGCTTATGCACAGAGGGATGCGCCACAAAGGATCGGTGCAGGATGAGATGAAACGATCTGTGTGAGTTATAAATGTTCTTGTATATTCCATTTTCCGTCTCTATCATTTATTATATATATATATGTCGTGAAACTATCTCTCTTGTCAGTGTATAGAAAGTGCTCTGTTGAACAGAAAATGCTCTTTACGGGACAAAGAATTATTTTGAATTTTATTTCTAGCAATATTGGTGCAGACTTGCACCCTTGGTAAATTTGAATGACGATTGTATTTGTGTTTTTTGGTTTTAACTTGCATCTAGCCATTTTAATACAATCTATCTATCTATCTATCTATCTATCTATCTATCTATCTATCTATCTATCTATGTATCTATCTATCTATCTATCTATATATATATATATATATATATATATATATATATATATATATATATACATATATATATATATATATATTTTATTACTATTGTTATTATGATTATTATTATTATTGTTCAGTAGTTTTATTTTTATAACGTGCTTTCACTTCACTACCGAGCGAAGCTCTGTGCGCCTTGGGTATGTGCTGTGGTTTGCTGTGGTGCTCTTATGTTTACTGTATTGAAAGTGTTTTGCGTAGAATGTGTGCAGTACCCAGTAGTGCAATTTTCTGTATGTTATATATATTTGTAAGTCCTGGTGTTTTTGTTATGTATTTGTCTGAATATGTTTTTATTATACCTAAGGCACCTACTATGATAGGAATAGTTTCTGTTTTTAGATTCCACATTCGAGTTATCTCTATTTCCAGGTCTTTGTAATTTGAAAGTGTTTCCATTTCTTATAGAGAAACGTTGTCATCTGCTGGTATTGATACATCAATTAGAAAGCATTTTTTTCTTCATGATCTTTGACAACTATATCTGGTCTATTTGCCTTAATTTCTCTATCTGTGTGTATTGGCATATCCCAGAGTATGGTTGCTTTCTCGTTTTCTGTGACCTTTTCTGGCGTGTGTCTATACCATCTTTTTTCTGTTGATATTCCATAGTGTTGGGATAGCTTCCAGTGTATATAGGTCCCAGCTCTGTCGTGTCTGTGAATATATTCCTTCTTAACCAGGACTGGGCAGCCAGAGATAATATGATTTATTGTTTCTTGTCCATCTCCACATATTCTACAGTTACTTGTTATATTTCTTTTCATTATGTGTTTTTGGTAATTTCTAGTGGGGAGGCTCTAGTCTTGTGCAGCAATTAAAAATCCTTCAGTCTCTGCTTTGAGTCCTGAGCTTCTCAGCCATTGCTGGGATTTTTCTCTGTCTATTTCTTTCGCATTTAGTTTAGCCCAGTATTTACCATGTAGGGGCTTTTCTTGCCATCGTTTTATCATGGTCCGTTGTTGTTCTAGTTTTAGTTTGGATTTCATTTGTTTTATAGCTTTTGTTATTTCTTCTTCTTCTTCTTCGTATTTGTTAGGTAGACCCCTGCCACCTTCTGTGCGTTGTATATATAGCCTTTCTATGTCAGATTTTTGGTGGTTCATCCTATATCCTATCATTAATTTTCTTGTTTTCCTGTCTATTTTACATAGTTCGTTTAGTGTCCAGTTAAGGATGTTGTAGCTGTCGCTTATAACTGGGACAGCCAAAGTGTTGATACCCATTATCTTGTTTTTAGCATTGAGCTCTGTTTTAGTATTGATCTAACTCGTCTATAGTACTCTTTCTTTATTTTTTCTTTCATTTGTGTATGTTGTATCCTCTCTAGTTCATTGACTCCTAAATACTTATATGGTTGGCTTTCGTCTAGTTCTGTTATTTCATTGGCTTTATCTAGTGTTATATTGCTGCTTTTAACTAATTTTCCTCTTTTCAGGGTTGGCACAGTTTTCTAATCCGAATTTCATTTCTATTTCCTTGGTAAAGCCGTGTACTGTCTGTAGTAGTGTTTCTAGCTCTTTGTCGTTTTTAGCATATAATTTTAGGTCATCCATATATAGAAGGTGGCTGACTGTTTTTCCGTAGCATTTGTAACCGCATCCAGTTCTATTTAGCAATTATGTTAAAGGTGTGAGTGCCAGGCAGAACAGAAGTGGTGAGAGCGTGTCTCCCTGGAATATTCCTCTTCTAATGGGGATGGCTTTCGTTTTCACAAGTCCCTCTTTTGTTTGGAGCTGTAGCACTGTTTGCCATTTGTTCATTGATTGCCCTATGTATTTTATAATAATTGGTGCCACCTTCTTTATGGCTAGCGCTTCCAGAATCCACGTGTGGGGAACACTGTCGAAGGCCTTTTGGTAGTCCACCCAGGCCATACTGAGGCCTTTCTTCTTTCTGCGGCTGTCTTCAGTTATGGCTTTATTGATCAATAATTGATCTTTACAGCCGTATGAGCCCTTGCAACATCCCTTCTGCTCTACTGGAAACATGTTGTTATTTTCCTGGTGTTTACTCAATCTCTGCGATATTATTGCAGTAAAGGCTTTGTAGATCGTAGGGAGACAGGTTATAGGTTTATAGTTTTGTGGTGTCTCCATTTTCGTGGAGTTAGGGATTAAGATGGTTTTCCCTTTTGTGAGCCTTTCAGGCATTTTCTCTGGCTCTGCTAGTATGTTGGTAAAGTTTTCTGCCAGCTTTTTATGCATTCCTGGCAGGTGGTTTAACCAGAAATTGGGGATCTTGTCGTGTCCAGGTGCCTTCCAGTTGTTTAGTCATTGCAGTGTCTGGGTGACCTCTTCAGTTGTTATAGGGGCCCAGAGTTGCTCAGGTGCTAAATTCGTTGTTTTAATGTTCCTTTTCTGGGGTTGTTGCTTCACCGACCATATTTATTTCCAGAATTTCTCTAGTTCTTCTGCTGTTGGTGCTGCAGTAATGTCTATTTTATTTTTACCCAGTTCTTGGTAGAGTTTTTTGGGGTTAGATTTGAACTGTTTGTTTTGTTCAAAGAAGCGTTGGCGTTTCTCATACCGGCGGATCCTTTGCGCTTTGGCAAGGATATCTTGCTTTAGTTTTTCTTTTGCCTCAGGTAAGTCTTTTTTCTGTAATGCTGTAATTGTACAGTATTTTTGTTTTCTTCTTGTTACTTAGTTGTGTTGATTGTTTACTAATTTCGCTGAGAATCGATAAATGTTTTCTCTTTTTTTTAATTTTGTTTTGGATGTTATTTATCCACAAGGTCTGTTTGGATGATAGAATTCCTGTTCGGATGGGTTTGAGTGAGTATCCTGCTTCTTTTTGTAGCTGCAGTGGCTGCCGCATATATTATGTCATTTAGATCAGTGATATTGCCTGTTGTTTCTGTGGTTGTTAGTTCCGTGACGGCCAGGTTTATGCTATTTATTATTGATGTTGTTTTATTGTCTATTTTGATTTTTGGGAGATATAATCTGTGGTCCATTCTAAGATCTGTGGCTTTCAGTTCTTTGGTTATTCTCATTTTCATATTATCGTAATTATTAGGTTTCCCTTCGTCATTCGCAGGCTTTATATTTGTTTTGCCTTCCTTTTCATTCATAAGTTTGTCTGTGGTGTTCTGGATTGGTGCTTTTTGTACACTATTATTCATCTCTACGGTCTGGGTTTGTTGTTTTTTGTTTACTTCGTTTTTGCCTGAAATGTTAAGTCTGTCCTCGTGTTTTGTTATCTCAGTGTTTATATTATTATTTGGCATTGCTGTGTGACTACTATCTAGATTTTCCTGATGTATTTTTACTTTCAATTGTTCTATTTCTATTTCTGATATTTTTTTTAGCTTTTAGAATATATCTTCTTATGTTAGCTAGTTTGTTAGCGTTCATTGTTTTATCGAGGTCTATATTTACGTTATTATTCTTCCATATTTTATATGTATGTGTTGTTGTGTTTTCGTTTTTTGGCTAGAACACTGCTGTGAAATAGGCGTATAGTATCGAAATGTATTCCTCACGTGTCCATTTGTGCCGTTTTGGTTTTGTTTGCGGGACATGAGGAACAACGTCCGGCCCTTTATTTTGACGGTCATCGTTTTCATAGCGTACCGGTTCGTTTATTTGTGTTGTCAGATTGTTTTGCATGTTCAGATCTTCGTATTATTATTATTATCATTATTATTATTATTATTATTATTATTATTATTATTATTATTATTATTATTATTATTATTATTATTATTATTATTATTATTATTATTATTATTATTATCATTATTATTATTATTATTATTTTTATTAAAGCGGACAAATGCTGCCGTTGATTAGCTCCAAGACGCCACCGGCTCTAGCTACTACAACTTTCGAACAGGTAGACCATCACCTTCAACTTGATGGTTCAACATTCACAGAATACTTTCGGGGTATTTGACACTTATGAATGTGGAGTAGCCGAACCCAGCAGGCGTCGCTTTTAACTGTCTGTTCGAAGTTTTCTAGACTGCCATGTTAGCTTGGCGACAACTAATAATACTATTGGAACTAATCAGATGCAATATTTATCTAATTTTCTTGGACTGCCATGTTAGCTGGCCGATGACTATTAACATCTATATATATATATATATATATATATGTATATATATATATATATATATATATATATATATATATATATATATATATATATATATATATATATATATATGTATTTCTATTTTTTTGTCTAATTTTTTTCTCATTACTTAACTGTCCTAATTTTTTTTTCTCCGTATTCTTTCTGTTGAAGAGCTTAGCTCGAAACGTTAAAGACTTTCCTATTCCTGAGCGTTAAACTAATACATCATTTTGTTGTTTACACCACCTGTCCTCGTCTGTTGTTTTTTTCGTAAATTCTCCCATATATATATATATATATATATATATATATATATATATATATATATATACAAATGTTTTACTGTCAAATGATAGAAAATGAAAAGAAAAAAAGATTGTATCCCTCAAATTAGAGCAAAATAAATATATATACTAAGCAAGTAATGTATATGTCTACATTCTTTCGTACATGGTGTTCCCATCTTTATTAACAACATTGGTAATATAGTGGTTCAAAAATCGACATTGACGTGTAATATAGAATTTTAGCAAACAGAATTAAACTCTGAAATAGAACATTCTATACATGAGGTTATTGCCAGTTTATTCAGCAATGCGTTATATTAGTATAATTATGTTAGTAATTGAAAGTTTAATACTGAAACTCTTTAGTATTATGTAAAAGCGAGCCGAAATTCTAAGGCTTTGCATGGAGATTGTAATTGGATTAAGCGCAACGCGTCATTTTACAAAGAGTAGAACTGGAATGATGGAATTAATTCTATAAAATCATTGACGTATTTCTCATAAGCATAGATATATCTATGATCACGGAATTAGAATTACTGAGAAGCATAAAAGTAGACAGAACATGCTAATAATATATGCACCAATTTTTTCTCAAGTATGACAGAAATACGTTAATCTGAAACAAGCCCTCAAACCCACCATTATCACTGCCACCATTAACAATAACAATAGCCAAAACAACAACAACATTATTTTCAATGGACAGATTGGTCTCCTCACCTTGTTTGCTGTTATCACAACGTTTGGGCTGGTGTACTCTCCAGCCTTCATCAGGTGTCTTGGTGGAATGTGGCTCAGACAGGAACTTGAAAAATAATATCAACAAAAAATAGCACCAGCAACACACATTAGGAATGAAAACTGTACCCTATTAGTCAATGGGTTGGTTTCGAAATTCCACATGAGCACATGATGAATGCTGCAGAGTACGTCAGCTAAAACGTTGTGATAACAACAAAGAAGGAGAGGGCACCTATCCGTCCATTAAAGATAATACACATAATTACTCATCTCAAAAAGATAGAATGCTCTCTGATCATTAATGGGAGTAATGAGGGAGCATCATAGCCATGTATTCAGAAAAATTATTTGGAGTTTGAAAAAATCACATATGGTAGCATGGGAGATTCGTTCATCGTCTTTAAACAACCCTTATTTGTGGACTTTTGAGCAAGACGGCCTATTTGATCTGAAGAAATTTCTGACTGGTTTCCACTTGCAAGGTCACGCCCTGTTTATCTTGATATGATATCACCATGTTGTGCATATAGCGTTGTGATGCATGTACCCTTATCAGATGGGTATACTTTATTATTTCGTATATTTATACCTCAGTATCACTTTTATGATATCCGCTTCTCTCTTACTCAATGATAGCAGTGACAGTTTCAAATTTTGGCACAAGGTCAGCAAGTACCAAGAAGTGTGTAAATAGGCGTAGGAGTGGGTGTGTGGTAAGTAGCTTGCTAGCTTGCTTGCTAACCACATGGTCCTGGATTCAGTCCCACTGCGTGGCAACTTGGGGAAGTGTCTTCTACTAAAGCCTCGGGCCGACCAAAGCCTTCTGAGTGGATTTGGTAGATGGAAACTGAAAGAAGCCCGTTGCAGATATATATATATATATATATATATATATGCGTGTGTGTATGTTTTTGTGTTTGTGTTTGTCCCCCCCCCCCCAACATCGCTTGACAACCGATTCTAGTGTGTTTACCTCCCCGTAAATTCTCTGAATTTACCATATAAATAGGAATCTTTCTCTGAACATAGCACCAGTAATTTATCAGAATGCAGTATCATAGCACCACTTATTGCTATTACCCGAGGGCTGAAAGCTACTTCATTGCTTTATGGGAAAACATCGTTTTTACATGCCATGAGTGATTGAGAGTATATAAAGAAAATAATATTTTCAAACGTCAATTTTACATAATCTATTGATAACTGAAAATAAACCTACACCAAACATCTAATCATAAATCGAGGTAGAATATAGAAATCGATATTAAAATCTACTTAGAATTATTTTAAATATAATCATGAATAAAAGCAGTTCTGCTGGCAGAAATAAGTACAGTCTTGTCTAATATTACTCAAAATCTACTCCTTAGAAAATGTCAATGAAGAAACAGAAAACGGATCAAGAATATACATTAAATGTTATTAGTAGTTCGCATATATTTATTAATTTTCTGTAATTGGAAATTTATCATCATGATTATTATTATTATTATTATTATTATTATTATTATTATTATTATTATTATTATTATTATTATTATTATTATTATTATTATTATCATTATTATTATTATTATTATTATTATTTTTTATTATTATTATTGTTGTTGTTGTTGTTGTTGTTGTTGTTTTTCTTGTTGTCGTTGTTTTTGTTGTTGACGTTATAGTTATTATTCAATGGGCTTATTTTCATCACTTGTTGGGTGTGTGTTGTAGTTTGTTTTTGTTCTATTATTTTTACATGTGCCGGATGAAATGTTTATATAGAAGCCAGTTTACTCAGAATGTTCATCTAAATGAGGTTTATTTTTCAACATAGTTCCCCCCTATGTGGACAACACAAATCTTCCATCAAAGTTGTAGTACTTGAATTCCATTGTTGGGGGAGAGATTAGAGACAGATGGCACCGAATCAGGAGGATAGGAAGAGTGATCAACTAGTTCAAAGCCACAGCCGTGCACAGCATCCATTGAAACAAAGGAATTGTGTGCCGGATCATTGTCCTATTGAAACAAGACATCGATCATCAGTTTTCCTGTGCATTTGTTCTCGATAGCCTTTCACAAAAGCAAGCTAACATAGTGCTCTCCATTCATGGCATAGAAAATCAATACACACAAATTTCTTTCTATCCCAGTAAACTGCCCCTGTATATGAAATGATATTCCAACCCATGCTAGCATGGAAAACAGATGCTAAATGATGATTATTTCTCAATTGTTTAAGATTTTTGATACCAACACACCCGATACTACACCATGGTGTATGGTATAAACTCTCAACATCATCATCATCATCGTTTAATATGTGCCTTCCATGCTAGCATGGGTGGGACGGTACCATAAGAGGCGGCCAGGCCGAAGCCTGCACCAGACATCTCTGATTGTTTTAGTAGGATGTTTACAGCTGGATACCCTTCCTGACAACAACCACTCAGCAGAGTGGACTTAGTGCATTTTACGTGGCACAAGCACAGGCAAGGTCAATTTTGGCCTGTTATTACAGCTGAAATACCCTTTCGGACACCAACCACTTTACAGTGTGACCTTCTTTAGAGCAGATGAGGAAGGGCGTTTCCACTGCACGGATTGCGTGACTGTCTCAAGCTCAAGATGATGAACACAACATTCATCCCGGTTTAGGAAACGTTCAAGTAATCCAACTGGTTCCGTCGAAGAAATGTCAAATTTTCACGTCATACGATCAACCTGGTTAACATTTGGTTAGGTCTTAGAAGACATGGCACCTGACGAATAGAAATCCTTAGCATGCTAAGTTAAATGTCCAAATCATTATGAAATCTCTCACAGTATATTATTTTTCGTCGATCGTCTGTCATCCAGTATCATGTAGTGGACGCGATCGATGTTTCACTCGTTGGTGTTAGTGGAGATCCAAATCTTGGATCATTCCCCAAATCCTCCTTTCCTCCTTCTAAATTAGGCTGCACACCGTTCTACTGTTGATAAAACTCGATTGTCATCCCCTAATCTAGTGACTATGTCACCATGTCTGTTCATAGGGACTAAACTGTTTTCTGCAGGTACATGATACTTTTGATCATTTTCCATAGAAATCACTACAAATTAGTTAACGTGTTCTTTGAACAGACAGTTGTGAGTCTAACTATTAAAAATGAGTTACTAATAACAAGGATTGAACTTAGTACATGCAAGATTTCGCAATTCTCGCATCACGCCTTCATATTCAGCATATGAATGTTTCAGCGCACCCTTGTAGATAATCCACATACAAGAGATGGTTGACGATCTATTGCCATAAAGAAAAGAAGTGGAGAGAGCAATTCTCCTTGAAATACTTCTATTCTAATGGGGATGATTTTAATTCGTGTGACTTCCTCTTATGTCAGGAGCTGCTGAAATGCTTCCCATGTCTTTATGGCTTGTGTATACATTTTATTGTATATTGTATATATATATATATATATATATATATATATATATATATATATATATATATATATATATATATATATATATATATATATATATATATATATATATATATATATATATATATATATATATATATATATATATATATATATATATATATATATATATATATATATATATATACATATATATATATATATATATATATATATATATATATATATATATATATATATATATATATATATATATATATATATATATATATATATATATATATATATATATATATATATATATATATATATATATATATATATATATATATATATATATATATATATATATATATACATATATATATATATATATATATATATATATATATATATATATATATATATATATATATATATATATATATATATATATATATATATATATATATATATATATATATATATATATATATATATATATATATATATATATATATATATATATATATATATATATATATATATATATATATATATATATATATATATAAATATAAATAAATAAAGCGACCTGGCAATATCGTTAGCACACCGGACAAAAACGATAAATAACAATTCGTTTGTCGTTTCCTTCTGAGTTCAAATCCTACCTAGCTAGGTTGTTTTAGATAGGTGCAGAAGTAGCTGTGTGATAAGTAGCTTGCTTACCAACAACTCGATTCGGGGTTCAGTGCACTGTGTGTCACCTTGGGCTAGTGTTTTCTACTATAGCCTCAAGTCGACCAAAGCCTTGTGATTGTATTTCGTAGACGAAAACTGAAAGAAGTGCATCGTATATATGTATATATGTATATATGTTTGTGCGTGTGTTTGTGTGTCTGCGTTTGTCCCCCAACATCGCTTGACAACCGATGCTGGTGTGTTTAAGTCCACGTAACTTAGTGGTTTGGGAAAAGAGATCGATAGAATACGTACTAAGCTCACAAAAAATAAGTCCTGCAGACGATTTGCTCGACTAAAGACGGTACTTCAGCATAGCCGCAGTCAAATGACTGGTACGAGTTACACAGTAAAATCTCTCTCTCTCTCTCTCTCTCTCTCTCTCTCTCTCTCTCTCTCTCTCTCTCTCTCTCTCTCTCTGTATATATATATATATATATATATATATATATATATATATATATATATATATATATATATACATGTCTCTTAAAGGATAAAGCTCGAAATCAATGCATTGAAGATACTTTATTGCAGCAACAATTATAATAACAGAAAAAACCACAATAAGCCAAACCTATGCACATTTCAATAGGGTATCCCGGATAAATAAACCACATCATAAGATGCCTCGTAAAATATTGTAACAAATTACAACATATTACAAATTTCTGGATACTCCATCTCTTCAGGGTCGCATTATTGCCATCACCAATACTACTATTATTAGCAAAACACACACATCATCCAAGAGGGTGAAAGAATAATCGACGGCACGCAACCTACCATCGTTATTTTCTTACAGAAAATAAGAAAATGACGATGTAAGAAAATACCGATGGTAGGTTGCGTGCCGTCGATTATTCTTTCACCCTCTTGGATGATGTGTGTGTTTTGCTAATAATAGTATTGGTGATGGCAATAATGCGACCCTGATGAGATGGAGTATCCAGAAATTTGTAATATGTTGTAATTTGTTACAATATTTTACGAGACAACTTATGATGTGGTTTATTTATCCGGGATACCCTATTGAAATGTGCATAGGTTTGGCTTATTGTGTTTGTTTCTGTTATTATAATTGTTGCTGCAATAAAATATCTTCAATGCATTGATTTTGAGCTCTATCCTTTAAGAGACATGTATACATATATATATACAAAAACTCAACTGTGAGTTTTTGGCTAAGACTGTTAACAGATACTATATACTTTGTAAAATTTGTTTTATAAAAGTATATATTTAATATATATATATATATATATATATATATATATATATATATATATATAAATTGTAAATCCCAAACAAAAAAATAACAAGAAAACTACAAAGGATTCCGCGGTACACGTGTTTCAAGCTCTACATGTGTATAATATAATATAATATAATATAACATAATATGATATGTGTATAATCTACAATGTAAAGCTATCCTCAGCCGCAAAATTATCTCTCTCCCAGGAAATTATACCATCTCGACGTTGAAGTAGGAAGAAATGTGTGATGTAAGAGGTGAAGATACTTTCGGTATTCTGTATAGTACTACATCTGGTATAATTCTCCACCCGGACATAATCTCTCCGGTCCTTCGAAAACCTTCCATACGTTGCGACGATTCAGTGTGTAGTGTTAAGTTGGTGGTTAAGAACAATACAATACCATAAAAAGACGTACACAGATATTCATGGAAAAAGTAAGAATACACTTAAAATAAAAATAAAACTTAAAAAATAAATAAAATAAAAAATAAAAAAAATAAAAAATAAAAAAAATAAAAAAATAAATAAAATAAAAAAATAAATAAAATAAAAAATAAAAAAACTAAAAAGTTAAAAAATAAAGGGAGTCATATCGGTGGGGCGGGTAATCTAGGAAGTAATAAGAGAAAGACTGGATAGTCAAGTAAGCTACATCTAAGCTATTTCGATGGGTTGGTGAAGGATGGTGAGGAACAAACTAAATGTAGAAGATAAAGTGATAAATAGAATAGATACAGAGATCTTAAAGGTCGTAAGGGATAGATATGTATGAGCTGTGTCTGTCTATCTCAGTGGTGGGTCGTAAATAAGAAGTGTCATGCCAGAATAGACTTGGAACATGAAACATGAAACATGATATTCTTGTGGTGAGTGGTCAGTGGTCAACCTAAGCGAATTACAACTTAAGTGTACTAACCTATCTACATATCCTTATCTAGATGAAGAAGGGTGAAGGAAGTGGAACGGGTAATTAAACATAGAAGACCTTAACGAATTCATCAATAAACATGTCAACAAGAAAAGCGAAATACGTTATAAGGTTTGGACGTTAAAATTCAAAAGGCAAAATTCAAATTACAGAGTAATAATAATTAATTCATTTTATTGGCCACAAGGGCTAATATCAATTAAAGACATATAAGGACAAAGACAGGACGAAGGTTACAAAAGGTTTTGTCCGAAAAGGTAGGAAAGTTCGTCTAAACAGAGGAAGAAAACGGAGAAGGATATAATAAATAAATAGATAAATAAATAGATAAATAAATAAGTAGAACTCCCAAAGGGGGAGGCGCTTCGAAAAAGGAAAGGTTACACGTGGAAAAACCCATAAAACCACGGGAGCCTGGTCAAAAAAATAAGAAAGGGGTATAGAGCCCTTTCTCCTTTTACATTACCTTTTTTTTTTTTTTTTAAAGGTGTATTCTCAGAATTGGTCCGTTTATACTGGCCATTTTTCCAACAGTCACCCATCTTTCAACGAATTTGCTATGAGACAGCACTTCCCTCTCTACTCTCATCTTCCTTTTCAAGTGGAACTTGAAAAAGTTGATGAGATATATATATATATATATGTGTGTGTGTGTGTGTGTGTGTGTGTGTGTGTGTGTAATGAGAGGGAGATAGATAGATACATGTATACCTATGTATATTCGTATAGACAAATGCGTGTACGTATATGTACCATTTTTGATGTTGGAAATGAGTTGTTTTTCATTATATCCCATATATGTTAATCTAAGTATCTAAGACTGACACCTAAGTTAAATAAAGAAGCTATAATTTCTTTTCGTACATATTACCGTATATTTGAGGTTAATTAGAGCACTGATACTTATTCTAATGTACACGCTATTTTTGGAACAGTTTTATAAATATCATCTTAGCATTATATCATTATGCAGGTCGAAACTGTCAGTCTTTTGCTACATACGTTATTTTAATTCAATGCCAAGTAAACATATATTCAAATTTTATTTTAATTTAAGATTAAATTATGATAACCACTTTCTTCTTTACCATGCAATTCGTTATTTTTTCATTTTATAAAAACAGTTATTTCTATATATTTTCAGCAAAAGAGAGACTGGTAATTTCACAAAATGGAGTTCATATGTTTCTGTATGAAATCACTTAATCAAAGATTCGGAAACTCACTCTTTAATTTAAAAAAATGAATGATTTGAGACTAGACAAGGAAACTACGATGTAATAGCCATCACTTTTAACAATTTTGGACAGATTGGGAAAATTGTGGTAATTTTAAACACGAATGTGCCAGTATGTTGCAATATAGCAATGGAATCGATGAAAACAATGCAGCAATTATATATTGCACTTTCTCTTCGTTGACTTTTTACATATAAATTGTGGATTCGAAGTTACATTATAGCTTTAATTCTCACTACTTCAATGAAAGACTGAAAAATAGACTTTTCTTACATCTAATTCCGCTCATTTCAACCGACAGCATATCTATATATTTATCAGTATGTACGTATGTATGTATGTATATATGTATGTATGTATGTACGTATGTATATATGTATGTATGTATGTATGTATGTGTGTGTGTGTATGTATGTGTGTATGTATGTATGTATCCAACTATCAACGAATCTACTATATATCAATGCATCAATCTATCTATCTTACTGTCTATCTCGACACACACACACATACACACGCACATATATATGTATAGGTAATTGAAAGAAGAAAACGGTGACAAAAGACAAGAAAAACCAATGTGTGTATGTAAGGTACGCAAACCATTCATAAGTGACACAAAGAAGGAAATAGTATCTGTTTTACGTTTGGAGCATAGCTCTTCTTCGGTAACAAGAGGCATAGGTAAGTTCAAAAGTTTATGAAGGATGAAAAAAGGGTCAACAATGTCACGAGTAGGCAAAGATACTTCTATACACATATATATTGTAAGTATATATTTTATAAATTTGCCTCCACGGCTGATAAATCGCATTTCACGCGTACACGGTATTTTAATAATACCATCCCGTCTTATATATATATAAATATATATATATATATATATATATATATATATATATATATATATATATATATATATATATATATATCTATATATATATATATATATATATATATATATATATATATATATATATATATATATATATATATATATATATATATATATATATATATATAAACGTATATATATATATATATATATATATATATATATATAAAGTTACTTTACTACCAAATAAAGTTACTTTTCATTTCAATATTTGCATTAAAAAACCTGACATGATAATTCTATAATTCATCTATCGTAAACAACATTGTATACCACGACAACGACGACGACGGCGTCACCTCTTCTATACGACGTTCGTTACGCACGTTAGGCCAATGAATGGAAAGTATATGAGTGCGACTGTATTTGAGTGTGTAATTGTGTGTCCATATACATACATTTTTGTGACGACTGAAACACACAAACATGTGCATACTTAAACGCAGAGAGATACACACAGAATGACAGATATAGACCTGAAGTGTGCGTTATTGTGTGTGTATGTCTTAGTATGTGTATGTGTGTGTATTGCCAGAGTGTATGCGTGATAATTTCAACACGTTAGGCCTCAGACTATTAGACACAAAGGCACATACATAGACACGCACAACTACACATACATATGCATATGTCTATTATTGTATCCTCATACATTCGCATATTTAGTAGCCGATTTTGACATATGGATATCAAAAGATTCGGTAATCTTTCGGTTAGCAAATGAACTTTATTTTCATTTACATATTTGCATTACCACCACCAGCAGCAGCAGCAGCACCACCACCACCACCACCACAACCATAACCACTACTATCGCTACCACCACCACCACCACCACCACCACCACCACAACCATAACCACTACTATCGCTACCACCACCACCACCACCACCGCCACAACCGCGAGTACCACCACCAAAGCCACTACCACCATGTCACATTTTTATATGACTGTGTGTGTGCGTGTGTGTGTGTGTGTGTTTGCGCATTCGCGTCCTAGGTTAGGACAATGACTGAGAAGTATATGTATGTGAGTGTATATCAAGGTGTATGTGTGTGTCAATATGCATTCAATTTTGCGAGGACTGACACACAGAGGGTCAGAGATAGGCATGAGGTGTGGGTGAATATATTTTTTGTGTCAGTCTCATTAGTATATGTATATAAATTTATGTCAATTATGTGCCATACCTCTAATTCTCTATCTTCCTTTTTTCCGATGTTTTCTTTTTCATCCATCCATATTTTGCAAATATACTCCAAAAGAGTTTTTGGGGATTGTTCTTTTATTTTCTTGAGTTGTTTCTTTATAGGCCACGTAATCAGAAGCGGCAGATTGCTTGGAGGCATTAAGGGTTATACTAAAACTTGCCTAGAGAATATCTCCAGTGTATGAAACTATGAGTATCTCATTACTATATATTGCATACACTAAAAGTAAGTTTCTTTCAAGAGATGGAATACTTTTGTTCATCTCCCACTAACGGATTACATACACACATATATACATACATATGCTTGCACACATATATACATACGTACGTGAATATAGTATTTATATCTATATATTACTGTTTCCATTTTCGAATTTGTAACCCTCCTCGTCTAACATGTATTTCCTGTATTTTTCATATACTTTTCAAATGAGCTTTTTTTTTATTTTCATGAGCAGTTTTATTTGTTTATATCCACAATACCTACATTGTTATGTTTTTCATTGTTTCATACATTTGGCAAGCCTTATCTTGGTCTGTATTCCCTCGTTTAGAAGTTCTTTATGGATGAATATTTCTCATCATCATACTTCTTTTATTACATTGATATGTTCTGTATATTTCATTCAACAGATTATATCTACTTATATATTTCTCATGGAAGTACTTACACTTATCGAGAGTAATATGTTCAAATTTACTTGATGCACGCATTGAAGAATTCAATTTCATTTGTCAGAAAAGTTTTACTCCATATCTGACATAATATCCGCATCTGTATAACCATCAAATATATAGAGAAATGCGATTTGACATTTATGGAGGAAAGTAAAATCATAAACCATTTCAAATTATTAGTAATAATTTACATTTTAATACAAGTAGGTTGCGTATTGAATGGACGACATTTAGTGATAACGATTTATCAGTACAAAAGGCCGAAATCATAAACTTGGAACGTCGTATACATTGCTAAAACATTCAGATTTTGCAATACTCTGTTGATATTTTTGCAACAAAAATGAATTTCCAGTATATTCTGATGTTGTGTAGCATTTAAAATGTCATGATATGTTATGTTTCTGTAGTAAGCTATTAGGATGCACTTCTTACAATAATTCCACATATGTCGCGTGTGACGCACTTTACATGTAACAGCTTTTCGGAATTTTTATCTTGCTCGTACCTCTGTTTCGTTATGTGGCAATACGATCAATTTGCCCGCGAGAGAATGAGGAATCGATATGTAATGATGCATAATAGAGAATGATTATTTTGTCGATGCTTAAACGATTTTACCATACATTGCAATCAGAATGCTGAGAAACCGGATGACTATAGGAGGTCACACCAATCCAAAATACTACAAACTTTGCAATCTAACCACTTAGTTAAACGTAACTGATATCTCAAAATTTCTCCAAGAAAAAGTGATCACTAAGTGTCAATATCCTTTCAAAAGAAATAAGTACCTTTTGATGTGCTATTTAACATGACTGACGGTATATTTTGGAATATTATTTTCAGGATGCATATATAAAATATTAACTAAAGGCAGGATATGAATAATCTTTCAATACAACGAATCATATAAAATGTACACTATATGTTTCAGTAAAATTCCCAGTAGGTCTATATATCATTGCATTAATATTAAAAATGAATTTCTTATATATATATATAAATTCGAGTCTGCTGTACACGTAAATTTAATTCGTTAGGGAATTACTCTTAATGAGTTTGTGAAAATTATTTCGAACGTTTCGTAGAACTTTATTCAGTGTTATATGTACAAATGAGCGAAAGTAAAATATACTAACAATAAGTGTTACATAAATTCATGCAAGATTGAATTTGTATATATAGTATCATACATTATAATGAAATAGCTAAATTGCTTCTTTTAAATAGATTAGGCAAATAAATGGCAATAAAACGATAGTTAATTTTGGAGATCGCAGTCACCTAAATCAAACAGTCATTGCGTTATAAATGAGGTAAATAAACGCTGACCTTCTTAAATATAACAAAAACGGTGTATTTGTAGCTGTCCATATATTTGCATAACATTGATATTGTTCTCAAATATATGTATGCTAATGATCATCTAAGATGTTTTACATATTACTTTATATGAACAATATATCATAGATATTTTCAAAAGGAGGAATGCGGAAGCTGAATAGCTACCCGAAATTTGACAAAAGAAATTTATGATGTCAGTGGTGGAGTAAGTTAATAAAGCAGCCATAATCATTGTTTCTATAATACTGATATTCTTCAATGTACTATTTCGCCAATCATATGAAGAAATCAGGATAATGCTTAAACGTGAAATAAATTGTTATCCATGACAAGTTTATAAATACCTTTACCGATGCTATATCATCAATGACGTAAGTTATGCGACAAAGTATTTAATTACTATTTAATGAAAGTTAATATGATAAGAAGGCGTTAAAAGCATTACAAGCTGCACTTTTTTTGGCGTGAGGAAAAGCAAGTGTGTATGTATAAGGATATAAATATGTTTTATTCTTCATATTTTTAGAGTTATATAATATTTCACAACACACACGTACACACACGTACACATACACACACATACAGACACACAAACACGCATGGGCAAACTCACACACACACAAAGCACACACACAATAAACACACACATATGCGAGTGTATGTAAATCCAAATCGGCTTGCCACCTTCAAACCTTGTAATGTTGAGCTATGGAGTACGAGGACGACTTTCTTTTCCAAATGATACGCCTATTGCTATGGAAGCATACCAGAGAATGCAAAGAACACACCACGCTTTTGTCGATGAGCAATTCACGAAATTTGTTTAAAAATCATACCTAAGAGAGATAGACGACGGATTGTTAATCACACCAACGACTAGATTTTCAAAATTGAATCTATATCATCGAACATTTATTAATTTCCCATGATACTAAATCAAAGTTATTGTATGGGTTATTGAACCCATACAATAACCGTTGCTTTGGGAACGGTTTTCATTGACAGCCGTGTGAATTTTATTCGTTTCGGACTTCACCACAATTTTTTTTTTTTGCAAGTCTTTGCTAATATGATTCAAAGCAGAACCGGTATCAATCAAAACAAATGCTTTCACGCCATAGGCTGTTATTGCATAATTAACTTTAGTAGCAGCTCCACCTTGATATAAAACCGCGGCGATGCTGTCGTCATCAAGAGCTGCTGATGTCGTATCAAAATTCTTACGGTTCTTGACCGGCGTTCCTTAGCAAAATGACCAAACGATCCACATTTGTAACACTTGCTCCACCTGGCGGGACACTTAAATTTCGAATGAAAATTGTTAAATCTGCAAAATGTGCAAGATTTTTAGTCCGTTTTGTCGCTGCACAAGCTGTGTTTCCGTCAGGAATTGAGATTTTGTCTTCTTCACGTGAATAAACGTTGACAAAGAGCTTCCCTGGTTGTTTATAACCGTCTCACTGCTATTATACACTTCGGAATTCCTTTCAGCAATTTCCAGCGTGCGGGCTTGGTTAAATATCGCTTCGAAAGTTATCGCTGTTTCTTGAATATTTTCTAAAAATCTAAGGCGAGTTGAAAATGACGTTAATCCCGAGATAAATGCTTCACGAACAGTTTCATTTTTGTGAATCTTAGCTCCCACAGCTCTGTACACGCAATCTTTAGCTAGTCTTTTCAATTTCTGTAAATAGTTGTCAACTGATTGACCTGGTTCTTGTTTGCATGTCATCAAAAGTTGTCTCGCAAAAATAATGTTCAAGGATTTCACGTATAGTCTTTTAGAATTTGAATTGCTTCTGCGTAATTCTCACACTCACCTATGAGTCTTTGTCTATGCACGATATTAAACAGCTAAGCTTGCTTTCATCAGTCATAGGGGGTTCAGGAGGAAATGATTCTAAAAAATTATAAAAGTTTTAAACCAACATTTCCATTTTCTTGAAACTTGACTCTAACATGGACCTGCGGTGAACAAATATGGTTTTACAAATTCGCTGTCTCTCTCTCTCTAGCTATTATTAGCTGATTAATTGCTATAAAGTCAAACAGGAATATCTAAGTTTAAAAGGTTTTAATCAAACAAAAATACAGTAACCTACAATGGAAACAAGGATTGTCAAATTGTAAGCAAAACCAAACTTCAACGCAATATCAGTTTTATGCAGCGAGTTGCTACAGCCTCGACTAACTAAAACTAACACTTATCACGTTGTGCTGTAAACAGAACAAAACTCTGTGCAGTTACCCTGCAGGCAGATAAAAGCATTCGATACAATCAAATTCACGTGATCAAAACTAAAATCAAAACAATTATGAAGCTGGCAAACGAAAGTTCTTATTGAGTGTTCAGACTAATGATATATCTCTATGCTTCTAGTGACACGCAAACTACTTTAACCAATTCAGGTTTAAAGAAAAATTTGTTGTAGTTTTAGGAGTTCAATATTTCAGACAGATAGGCCAATGACACCAGTGTAACGAATTACAACAGAAAATTGAGTATACTTGTTCAATAAAAATCATTTCTAGCAATTATGATTTCTGATGAACCTTTAATCAATTATGAAATTATTATACTGCTTATTTTGAACACTTTTTATGTCAATTGTTTAAACACAAGGCCTCACTTAACGTATCGTCATCATTGACTAAAGTTTTTATTTCTTTACATTTTCTTATCATTGTCAAAACCTCTATCACTATTTTAATACATCAATGCTAACTAAAACGAAATTACAACCAAATGATTTTTATCCTTTAGATATAAGTACGAAAATATTTTGAATTAAAACATTTCGAACTCTAACAAGAGAACTAGTTAACGAGATTCGTGTGCCTTGACTGAATTTGAGAAAATACCTCCTACAAGCACCACGCCAGAATTTGTAAAACAAACCGTTTTCGTTTCTCTCTATCTTTTTTCTCTTTCTCAATATTACTGAACTTTCAATCAAGAATATTTGTTATGATCTTCCTCGAACATTTACACTTATATTCCAGTCAATCACTGTGAAACTCATTCAAATTTCTGACATTTGAACATTTGATCGTTTAAATATTTTTTTGAAAATATTACCTTATAACTTTAAACTGTCATTAACCCTATATTTATTATATTTACTATTGATTAGAAAAGATGAGTCGAAAACGGTATTCTGAATAAATGTATAACAAAATTTAAAA
>NC_142930.1:39640083-39657583 GCF_046866305.1 Octopus bimaculoides | reverse complement strand
CTCGCTCGCACACGTGTGTGACCGGGCATGCGCATGCATATCATGTGATCATCTGATCAACCAGGCTATTGTATATTTTTATACAAACCTAGTGACATTACACCTCGCATCGCTTTGTCTAGCATATGATGTCAGTGCGTTCGGTAGGTGAGATGGATAATAAATATATATATATATATACACACATATATATATATATATATATATATATATATATATATATATATATATATATATATATATATATATATATATATATATATATTTATATGCGAGTAAAAATAAATTTAAAAAAAGGGGTTTTGTATGATTGTGTATAGAGGAATATGTTATTTTGCTTAAAAGAGTTCCAACACTGTCTGTTTTTTATGTTTTATTTATATTCCTGCAAAACCAATGTGGGATATAGACTATGGAATATACAATATATAATATAATATACAATATATAATATAAAATAAAAATGGATGGTACAATGAAATAAAGTATTCAATGTCTTATTGAATATATGGAATATGTCTTATTGAATAGATGAAATATTGAGTGTTCAATATAAAGGATTAAATATATAAAGGTGAATACGTATTTTCTATACCTTGTGGTATTTCATCACGGCCGGTATTAACAGACTGTAATAGGTTGGTTGGTTTTCTGTCTTTTATACCAATTCCTTTGGACAGCAGCAGGATGTGTTTGGTTAATTTAAGAATTGATGTCCAATTTATTTTTAGAAATGATGACATTTGAGAAATTGTTTTGTGTTTGGGTTGTAGGGATAAGATTTTTAAACCCAAGTAGGTGTTTGGCTGTTCTTAGAAATGATGCCAAATTTATTATTAGAAATGATGACATTTGAGAAATTGTTTTGTGTTTTGGTTGTAGGGATAAGGTTTTTAAATCCCAGTAGGTGTTTGGCTATTCTTAGAAATGATGCCAAATCTATTTTTAGAAATGATGATATTTGAGAGATTTTTTGTGTTTTAGTTATAGGGATAAGATTTTTAAACCCCAAGTAAGATAAATTTAATCATTGTTTGTTAAGAGTGGGTTTGAATTTCTTAATAAAGTCCTTTTCTTTGCATTTTCTCTCAATTTCATTCCGGTTGTAAAGTTTATGGAATGGAAATATAATAAAAGTTTGATGACCACATGTTGCCAGATGGTTACTCAGTGGTATTTGTCGGACTTCTGGGTTTTTAATCTGTTGTCGATGTACCCGTGAGCGTTCCGATAGTGCATTACCTGTCTGGCCAACGTACAGTTCTTCACAATTTGGGCATTTGATGCATTAGATTAGATTTCTACTTTTGCAGTTCATGTTCGCATTGGTGAATATTTTCCCTGTTTTTGTGTTCATATATGGGCCGGTATGGATTGATCGGTATATACCGTATCGGTATTTTCGAAGCCCGCTGAATACACCCATACAACAACTGAGGACACCGCAAAGAAAAGACAAACAGGAAAAGATCATTCCATTTATAGTGACACAAAATCCATGACACCAGAACATCTTTAATATCGCCAAAGCGAACTTACCGATCCTTGCACAAAGTAAGGAATTGAGAAATATCATTACAAATCAAAATATAACTCTCAGTAAGAGACAACCTAAAAACTTGAAAAAGCTATTAACAAAGGCAAGGTTTGACCTCAGCAACAAAAATCAAACATTCACTGTATACAAATGCAATGATAGCCGTTGCAGCACATGCCGATCAATCCATACCGGCCCATATATGAACACAAAAACAGGGAAAATATTCACCAATGCGAACATGAACTGCAAAAGTAGAAATCTAATCTACTGCATCAAATGCCCTAATTGTGAAGAACTGTACGTTGGCCAGACAGGTAATGCACTATCGGAACGCTCACGGGTACATCGACAACAGATTAAAAACCCAGAAGTCCGGCAAATACCACTGAGTAACCATCTGGCAACATGTGGTTATCAAACTTTTATTATGTTTCCATTCCATAAACTTTACAACCGGAATGAAATTGAGAGAAAATGCAAAGAAAAGGACTTTATTAAGAAATTCAAACGCACTCTTAACAAACAATGATTAAATTTATCTTACTTGGGGTTTTAAAATCTTATCCCTATAACTAAAACACAAAAAAATCTCTCAAATATCAGCATTTCTAAAAATAGATTTGGCATCATTTCTAAGAACAGCCAAACACCTACTGGGGTTTAAAAATCGTATCCCTACAACCCAAACACAAAACAATTTCTCAAATGTCATCATTTCTAAAAATAAATTTAACATCAATTGTAAAAATAGCCAAACACATACTGCTGCTGTCCAAAGGAATTGGTATAAAAGACAGAAAACCAACCAACCTATTACAGTCTGTTAATACTGGCCATGATGACATACCACAAGGTATAGAAAATACGTATTCGCCTTTATATATTTAATCCTTTATACTGAACACTCAATATTTCATCTATTCAATAAAACATATTCCATATATTCAATAAGACATTGAATACTTTATTTCATTGTACCATCCATTTTTATTTTATATTATATATTATATATTCCATATTGTATATCCCACATTGGTTTTGCAGAAATATAAATAAAACATAAAAAAACGGACAATGTTTGGAACTCTTTTAAACAAAATTATATATATATATATATATATATATATATATATATATATATATATATATATATATATATATATATATATATATATATATATATATATGTATATATATATGTATGTATGTATATTTATATACACATATACACATATAACGTACGTACATATATGTATATATATGTATGTATACATATGAATATATATATAGCCGAATGTTAGTGTTAATTGTTTTGATATATCGATTTGAATAAGTACGAATTAGTTGAAACACCAATATCTTTTTACAGAGACGTATTTAAAATATAAAATAATTATTCTCCTGCCAAATTATAGAACAATTTTCAATTTTGTATAATTTCATTTATTGCAATTAAATATAATTATATGTCGGTACTAATATTGTTTACGTGTACATATCTTCTGATATATTTTGAATATGTTCATGTCTATCCTCATATATATATATATATATATATATATATATATATATATATATATATATATATATATATATGTATGTATGTTTGTATGTATGTATGTATGTATGTATGCATGTGTGTATATATATATATATATATATATATATTGTAATAGTGATCAATCTATATTACAATTATCTATTTGGTGATTATTGAATACTGTAATAACTAAAATTTATCTGTTCTCTTTATAATAATATTGAAGTAGAAGATTATGGGGAACTATTGTCTATTAGAGTTCCTTCCATTGATCATTGCAATGTATTGCTACGTGAACTAGGTAGACACTCACAAACACACACACATACATACATACATACGTACATACATACTTACGTATATATACACATATATACATGTATATATTGAGGGTGTGTGTTTTAGTCTATAAGCATTAGTATGTATGTATATTTTTAGGTGTATGTATATATGTTTACGTATGTATTTATATAGGTTTAAGTATATATATATGTGTTTTTTTTTTTTTTTTTTTTTTAATATATGTTTGTGTATATTGAGTGTATATTTGTATTTACATGTATGTATAAAGATATATACTTGTGAGTATAGATGTATATTTATATATATATTGTGCGTGTGAGTGAGTGCGTGAGTGTAGTTTTGTTTTAGAATTTTCCTTATTTATATATTTATTTGAGTGAATTTTTATTTGTGTGTATATTTTGTATATTTTTTATATATATAGTTATGAGTATTTTTGTGTATATGTATATGTCTATTTATGTATGTAATTATGTAAATGTGTATATATATGTATATATATGGGTATAAGTATATATGTGAGTGTGTGGAATTTGTCTATATAAATTAGTAGGTGTATATATTTATGGGTGTATATATATATATATATTTATGTATGTGTGTATATATATATGTATATATATGTATATATGTATATGTATATATGTATATGTATATGCATGTTTTTTCTGTATATATATGTGTATTTTTATGTGTATGTATATATGTCTGTATATGTGTATCTATATAATATGTATATTTGAGAGCATGTGAGGATGAGTGTGTATTTATATATATTATGCTTTATTTTTATATGTGTGTATGAGTGTATTTGTTTTTATATGTATATTTTGGTAGGTACATGTGTGTATGTGTAGATATATATTTATGTATATATATATATTTATGGTAGTATGTATGTTTTGGTCTATATGTGTTATATGTATTTATATATATGTGTGTATTTATGTATATATGTGTATGTATGTTTTTATTTATGTATATGCTTTTATTAGTGTTTATGTGTATATATGTGTGTATGTTGTGTGTATATACGTATATTATTTTGTATATTTGTATGTATATTTGTATATGCATGTAAGTGTATATATATATGTGTGTATGTATGTATATGTGTGTGTATGTATGTATGTATATATGTATGTATGTATATGTGTATATGTGTATATGTATATATATATGTATATATATATATATATATATATATATATATATATATGTATATGTGTATGTATGTATGTATATATGTATGTATGTATTAGGATGTGTGTTGGGGTATCTATTTAATTATTCTAGTAGCTATATTTTGTTTTTATTGGTAGGTTAATTTTTTTAGTAAGTTTAAGGTTTTATATTACAATGACACGACGATTTTGATAAGACTAAATCAATAGTAGTATTTTAGTTTATTTCATAATATTATTTAATTTACGACTATTAATATTTTTATTTATTTATTATATATTAGAATTTAATATTTATTAATATGTTTTATAAGATAACTATAGTTTTTTGTTCTTTTTATGTTGTTAGTTATATAAATTTTAAATTTTTCATTCATTTATTTAAGTATTATTATTTCATTCATGCTTTCGTATTCTATTCTCTATTTTAACGTTCTTTTTTAACGTAGTATTTTCGCGCGAACTCTTGCTTAAAACGCTATAGCTATTAGATAACGTCTTAGTTTTTCAGTTTGAATTACGGAAACATTTGGATAAGTACTGTTTTCACTTTGCTAAAGATTTTCTACTATTTGAAAATAATATGTATTCTTGTTTTTATACTATTCATTTGGTTCTTTATAGATTATTTTAATAGATAACTTATTTAACACTATATTATTTAGGAGTTATAGTTTCATTTCAACATAATATTAGAACTTCGATTGGAATAGTGTTGATATATTTTCGATTATTTTTGATTAATATTATTTGATTAATTATTAATCTTTATAGTTTATAATATCGTTAAAGTTTTTTTTAAATCAAAACTTTGTATATATATATAAAGTTTAACCTTTTATTCTTAATAATTTTTTCTTTCCTAATTTTTTCATTCATAATTTTTTCCATTCATAATTTTTTCATTCATATTTTTTATTATTACGTTTGTAGAAATAAATAATCTTGTATTTTTCTATTATTCAATTGATCTTTAATCATAATTAAATAAACGTCTTTAGCTTTAAATAGTATAGCTTTAACTATTACACCGGTTAAATATGTACTAATTTTATCTTCATTATTATTTTAAACTTAAACTTCGTTCAACTTGTATTTAAAACAATGATAATTTAAAACAATGATAATTTAGGTAAGATGTTTTTTGTATATAATATACATGTTATTATTATGGATGAAGGGATGATTATTGAATGGTTATTATTTTGATATTATGATATTTTTTAAATAATTTTTCTATCTTTATATAATAAGTATATCATATTAATTCATTTGGTACTTATTGTTGGTTGAGATATATATCTAATTATTGTTCTACTTACGATCTGACGAGTAGCTATATTTTTGAATAGAACTTATTTTAGATAATTTCAATTGATTTTAATCGATTTAAATTTCTTTTCTATTTGAAAATTGGTTATGAAACACGTGTAATCTTTTTATTATATTTATCTTATGATATTTACTTTACTTTATATTATACTCATTTATTGTGCTTTTAATTATTAATTTTTCTATATGTGATAGTGGATTTTCATCGATGAGTTCTTGAAAATTGGTTATTTTCCCTAAAACTATATATATTTTATATATACTTTATCTATAAGGCTCAATTTAATTTTTTATAAATTGATTTTAATTGAGTTTTTTACCTGTAATTTTGGATTTTGTCCCTAATAATATTATTATATATATATATATATATATATATATATATATACGTATACTTGAGAATATTAGCGTGTGAGTTGTTGTTTTATGATATTCCGACAAAATTTCTCCAAATCGTCAATGCGGTATTAAGGAAATATCTATATTTAAGAAATGTCTGTGAAAAAGTAGGATAAGAGAATATAAAATAATGCATGGACAAATGCAAATGTAACATATACACAGAATGTAAGTGTCGAAAGGAATTGGTTGCTGTATATGAAGTTCAAATAAAAACATTAGCATATAGTAATCATTCTGGAACTGGAAAATAAACCAAATTTCTGCGAAACATAAATATAAATCATAAATGTAAGCTAGTAATAGGTGTGCAAAAAACGTTTTCGTCTTAATGATCTGTACTCATGTAACACCACCTTAAAAGATGTAATCATGATAATATTACCTAACACCAGATATTTTTCATGTTTATACGTCTACTCATTTCACCGTTGTACATGCAGAATTATTGTTTTCTCCATCATCATTATTCATATACATCATGTTTGCAGTTTGCTACACTTTTCAAAATTAGCGATTTAGATTTTTACTTAACTTTACGCGCTGAATGTATGTACCTATTCCTTCACTTCATTATATGTAAGATTACTTGAATTTTATGCATACGTACATAATACACAAATACATACATACATACATACATACATACATACATACATACATACATACTCGGAAACTGAATGAAGACTGTCGTATATATGTGTATATTTGCGTATGTGGGTGCGTGTGTCTTGTGTTTGTACCCCACAAATACTTGACAACTGATATTGCTGTATTTACATTCCAGTAATTTAATGATTTGGTGAAAGACACTGACAGAATTAGTACTAGGCTTACAAAGAATAAATTCTGTGGTTGATTTCTTCGACCAACGGCGGTGCACTTGCATGGCCACAGTCACGTGAATGAAACAAGTAAAACAACAAAAAAGCTATGCCCTTTTAATCCCGAACAAGACGGGTATCTCTGTAAGTTATATGTGATATCTGTATATTTGCGTATTGAAGGAGTTCCTAATGAGTGCGTGTGCCTCCTATGATGTATATATCTAATGTTCACGCTCCTCCTTGAAATGTTTCATTGTAAAAATTCCTTCCACTTGCAAGGAGAGAAATCACAGGTGCATGTATATGTGTGGATATGTATGCATTTTGAATGTGCCTTCCCATTAAATCTAGTTGCATCAGTCCCAGCTTCAAACTTTGAAACGAAACATATCTAATTCAATGCTTCCCGATGGAAATAATAACTCAAGTTCATCAAATAACTATGCTTGCAGAATAGGGTGGTGTGTTGGAAAATCGTTAGCGCGCCGGGCGAAATGCTTAGCGGTATTTCGTCTGCCGTTACCTTCTGAGTACAAATCCCGCCGAGGTCGACTTTGCCTTTCATTCATTCGGGGTAGATTAATTAAGTACCAGTTACGCACTGGGGTCGATGTAATCGATTTAATCCCTTTATCTGTCCCTGTTTGTTCCCTCTATGTTTAGCCCCTTTTGGGCAATAAGAAATTAACATGTTTGCAGAAAAAGTTTTGAATATTGTTGGGAAATAAACTGCATTATTATTCGTGCAGAAATATTTAATTAATACTTTTATGTATTTGTTTTGTGGAATACTTGATTACTTGGTGTGAATTCGTGCGTTAATACAAACATTGTTATACTACAGAGTAGTCATAGTTTTTCCCTAAATAATCACTCGCACTATTAAACTAATATATAAATTTCGATGTGAAGCATAATGTTTATTTTTTTAACGAAAAATTCTTCGGGGATATGTGAAATTGAGAAAAATTATAACTAGTAGCGTAGTTAATAATATACCTATCACTCTTGATAGGCTGAACTTAGTACTAGAGCTGCTAGGAAAATGAATTGGAAATGACAATGGACTCGGCTATCGATGCCAATGTGACTCACCTGGTTGGCATATATCTACTGAGAGAGCTTTGTAAATATTTTCTTACGTTGCAGTGAGGTTGATAATGGGATGAGGTTCGCGTGACAGTTTATAATAAACTTCATCGTCAACTAGAAGAATTTGGAAATACACTGATATATTCGTCCGAAATTTCCATTTATCCATCACGTTCGGAGAGGAATAAACTCAGTTCATTTCCTGGATTTAACGTTAAAACCTGACTCTAACACCTATTGCCTGTTCAAGAAGTCGAATGAAAATTTACATTACAAACAAAGATTATCAAATCGTTCAAATTCAATTAAGAATAATTTCCTGAAGAATATTTTCTCAGGGAATTTTATGTCCATGAAAAATATTTAGGAATACTGAATATTCCTAACAAAACATATTAGATGCAAAGAAAAAGTTTCATAATACGGAAATACTGATAACAAATTTGCACTCAAGTATAGAAATATGAGGTATTCAAAGAATACTATGGATAAGTTATATAGGAAGGTGATCAATTCATGCATTAATGATCGACAATCATCCAATGAAGCCAACAACAATTAGCATTGTCTGTGTCACAGTGAATATTACTGCAGTTAATAAGAATAGAAGGATAGATTAGGATGGAATTAGTAGATTAAAAGCTCCCTCGCTAAAGGTGTTCATCGTAAATTTGGTATTACTGCTATGAAATATAACTTTGGGAATTATACACATTTTTATATTGGGGAAAATGTAGGAAGATCGAAATATATTGGTATATTCCCTTTCTTTAAAAAAAAATATATAAGGGATTACATTCAAATATGTGTTTTCCCAAGTACTGAAAACGAACATCCATCCTAAGCAAATTTGGCATATAATGTTTAATAAGTAAACCAACAGACACTCATTTTCAACTAAAAATGGAAATGTACATCATCATTGACAGAATATAATTTTTGCTTAGAAATGAAAGATAAATTATATTGATTGGCCAACTATAGCTGCAGTTGAGTTTCACAAATGCAATAGACTACTCTGTATACACCGATTACCAGAGGTCCTGGAAATCTTATTAGCTTTCATTGAGAATTTACTGAGGAAAGAATACAGATTAGTCGTAAATTGTTATTATAAATTAAAATTATCGTTTCAAAATATCATACAGAAAATTATTAAAATATCTTATTTCATATGGGTGCAATTGCCTTCCCCTCCTGTTCTTCTCTGTCGTTTATTGGTCTCTCAATCACATTTCTTCTTGCTCCACACTTATGTACTAATAAAATCCGAAAAGAAGTACATGCTTCAGTAAAGTCATACCATATGTACACGTAATGTGAAGTTTACAGCATACCATTTATATGCTCATTTGTTCTTATTTTGAAAAGCATTCGGATAAAGCATTTACTTTTTCATAACACTTACATTATCGCATAAAATACAGAATTCAGCTGAACGTCACATATAATACGTTAACCTCAGAAGATACTATTTATTTATGACACCTACTCCAATTGTCTTTATTATAACTTTGTATCTTGGCATTAACAGTGAACATTTCGTGTCTACTTTGTACTCAGTGACACACCCCACCTGCCAAATGTAAATAATTCCGGATGCTGTATTTGGACTCACATGTAAAATAAGAATTCATGAATCTGAAATGTGTTTAATAATTTAAACAACTCAGCATTGTATTTTCATAAACTTCTCTTTAATTTGGTTTCATACTTTGCTAAGACCCTTCTTCGGCATGCTAACGATTCTGATGGCTCGCTGCCTTAATGTAGCATACAATCATTAATAGATGTATCAATACATTTAAAAGCACGAGACTTCGCATGCATTAACTTAGATTCATTTCTACATATAAGAATCTCTGAGTACTGAATGGAGTAGTAATGTGGTATCACATAAACTGAAGAATCTCTGTATGACACCTACTTCCGTTTTAGCAATGGAATAGGCTTTCAGCAGGGAAGTCATTATTGACGAAAACTTGAATTATCTTCCATGTGATAATTATTTCCCTTATTTACTCATATATGAGGTCAGAGCCCGGTAAACTTTATTGCTGTTTTCATTCCTTGTTCATGAATGGTGCATATGATGCGTTCTTTAAGCTTTTCAGAACTTTGGCACATGTAAACGAGCTTTCGAAAATGAATGATGAGAAGGTAACTCAAGGTTCTAAGAAAAAAAACCTAGGTATCCAGCAACTGATCTATGTTGCCTTATTTCGTCTGATTTTGCAACGATCTCTCCCTTATTTATATGCATATAATTGATAGTTCACACTGTCACATTTGAAACAGGATGTATTTATATCAACATTTTTGAAATAGCCAATCATTATTCAAGCGGTGGGAAGTCTATCAGGTTCAAGGGACTTGTGTAAAACCACTAAGGCTTTTGGAAATTTATAGAAATGCCCAATTTAAGTTTATACATGTTATCTGGATCTGAGAACGTCTTTATGACATTTTACGTATATAGCAGTCATACTCTGGAGGTATTCATTTCAATGCGAACACCTGTGTCTTTAACATTTATCCTTGACGGATTTCAGTTCGCAGTTCTTCAAATCAAGAACGTACGTCAGTCTCTAACATTGTCTTTCTACATTTCGAGTTACTAGTCACACGTATTTACACACATATATCCCCCAAATAAATGCACACATCAGCATGTATTTATCTATGTATATACATTCATACATACTTACATACATACTCACATACATACATATATATGTATGTGTGTGTATATATGTATATATATATATATATATATATATATATATATATATATATATATATATATATATATATATATATATATATATATATGCATACATACATTCGTATATATATCTGTATATGTATGTATATATATATATATATATATATATATATATATATATATATATATATATATATATATATATATATATATATATATAGATAGATAGATAGATATATATGTATGTATATATATATATATATATATATATATATATATATATATGTATATGTGTGTGTGTGTGTGTGTATGTGTGTATGTATGTACGTATGTTTGTATGTATTAATGTATGTACAATTTCATAATATTCAATAATGTTATTACAGTAGTTATTCACCGTCAAAGTAGACATATTTCAAAGCAACCGACGTTAAAGAACGAATGTATTCAAAATATATCGAAAGAGTTCAGACTATATTTCTTTATTTCCTTCTTCTATCTCATAGTAATTCATTCACTTTCATTGTATAGGATTATAATTGATGGATATTGGATAAATCCGGTTGTATTGAGAAAATAAATCTTTCAAACAATCAATAAATGAACATCGGTCCTACAACTCTGCTGTAAAAGAACATTACTTATTTACCAGTCAAATATTTCCCTTCTTAGGCATTTCGGTATCTATCTATTATTGAGAGTTACTTTTACATGTTTTCTTCTTATTATTTTTACTAGCCTTCGTTATTGATTCATTTGCTGTAGTAGTTGTTGTTGTTGTTGTTGTTGTTGCTTTCTTCTT
This sequence comes from Octopus bimaculoides, assembly GCF_046866305.1. Classification (NCBI taxonomy): domain Eukaryota; kingdom Metazoa; phylum Mollusca; class Cephalopoda; order Octopoda; family Octopodidae; genus Octopus; species Octopus bimaculoides. Next base: position 39,645,839 of record NC_142930.1, on the reverse strand, counting down.
CTTCTTCTTCTTCTTCTTCTTCTTCTTCTTCTTCTTCTTCTTCTTCTTCTTCTTCTTCTTCTTCTTCTTCTTCTTCTTCTTCTTCTTCTTCTGCACCATTTTCCAATACTCATCATCATCATCATCGTCATCATCGTCATCATCTTCATCATCATCATCACCATCATCATCATCATCATCAATGCGGCTGTTGTTACTGTAATTCATTTATCATATACGTATGCGGCTTTTATCCTTATAGCTAATAGCTAATATGATTTATATTAGTTTCATTATTCACATGACTAGTGTTAATTCTTTAATTAAAAATATTTTCGCCATACTCTCTTAATATTTTTTTGTGGCACAAAGTAAAACCAATATAATGATTTGCTCCACAAATGCACTGTATCAATTGCAACATCCATCGCCCCACCTATATTACCATAATGTCTGGGGCACATACACACACACGTACATATATATGTATATATATATATATATATATATATATATATATATATATATATATATATATATATATATATATATATATATATATATATATATACTCATTTACTTGTTTTTTTTTAATGCGTGTGCGTATGTGTGAAGTTTCGTCATAAATATAAGATATAAAACACGGAAAATATTTAAACCATTTCTAAATATAGATTTTATGATAATCTTATTTGTCATCATTTAAAAACTTTTTGGTATATTCGATTTCATGCTGTAAACTTGAATGGCTATAAATATTGATAATTGACAGTTCTTCATTTTCGCCGATTCGCCAATAATTATTCGTATGAATTTGAAATACAAGTTTGCTTTTTCTACATCATTTAATTTTATCAGATATATACATTTTTTTCGTGAACAGGATGTCATTAACGTCTAACATTTTACCTCGTCACCATACATATATTCATTTTAACATCATCCTGCGAATCTATAAATTTATATTTATCTGCATATATTTAAATATTTGTTATTCCACAAAATAATCTTAGAATTCATTCTGGAGGAATGTCGTGCACAAAAGAATCTCTTGCAGTTCATTGAAAGTTGTGCTAGAGTATGTGTGAATCTGGTGCCAGAGTCATTGAAAAATAATTTGAATTTGTAAGGATTGTAATATCAGTTACTGCTAAGCAGAGTGTGCTTATAAGTGAGGTGAGTTTCAATCGTTAACTCCATCCATAAATGCTTTATTTGTGGATCAATTTGCACTATGAAAAATGAAGATTAATTATTAGAGAAAACTGTTTTACTGTATTGACCAATAGAAAATTATTGATATAGTTAAGGGGAGGCAAATTCTTTAGGATAGACGATTTCCCTAATTCAGATGCAAATTTCTACAACTTTAACGTTAGTACAAATTCCGAACGGATATAGAGGCTAATATTTCAAAATACATCAATATTGAAATAAATATACATACTCAGCATCCAATACCTCAATTTTTAATGCATACTATTATCCATGTATACATATATATCAAACATATATACTAACAAAAATATACCGAAATTTGAGTATATGCATACAGTCTCACACACGTGCACACACATACGTGTGCACACACACACAGACACACGCACACAAACACGTACACACATACTGCCTGAACACATTTAATATACATACACACATATCTCGATACTCCATTCGTATAATAGTTGTAAGCTTTTATTGGAGAAGATTATAGTTTTCAATTGTCGAAATCGATTTGCATATTTTGTAGAAACAGCTGGAGATTAAATTAAAAATAAAACTGTTATTTGCTTTAGGAGAGGTTCTTAAGATTTCAAGTTATATATTCTCTGGTGCGTAATTGACGAGGCATGTGCTTTCCAGCGCTCTCTCTTGAGTGGTGTGTATTTTTTACGCATTTCGTTGGAGTGTTGATATCTCCTCTATTGCAGTGCCAGAAAGTGCGTGAGTGTGGGTTTGTGCGTAATATTGTGTATTTATGATATTTATGTTAAATTGGTTAGAAAGGAGATAATTCTGTATGTAGACAAGTGCGTCTGGTTGGACTTTGGCGGATTAGACTATTAGTGACGTCATAATATTTTTCTTCGTATAATGCTTAGATATTTCCTCGGTTACGTTGGATATGTGGAGGCGCAATGGCCCAATGGTTAGGGCAGTGGACTCGCGGTCATAAGATCGCGGTTTCGATTTCCAGACCGGGCGTTGTGAGTGTTTATTGAACGAAAACACTTAAAGCTCCAAGAGGCTCCGGCAGTGGATGGTGGCGAACCCTGGTGTACTCTTTCACCGCAACTTTCTCTCACTCTTACTTCCTGTTTCTGTTGTGCCTGTAACTCAAGGGGTCAGCCTTGTCACACTGTGTCACGCTGAACATCCCCGAGAACTACGTTAAGGGTACACGTGTCTGTGGATTGCTCAACCAATTGCACGCTAATTTCACGAGCAGGCTGTTCCGTTGATCGGATCAACTGGAACCCTCAACGTCGTAAGCGACGGAATGCCAACAACAACGTTGGATATATTTCAAGCGATAAAATTGTACAGCACCACGAAATCTAATTGAATATATCTATAGCTAATAGTTTTCTAATATAATTGAACTAAATTTTGGCAGAACGAGAACAATTTGGAGATTCTTGACTTTTCTGATACTACCTTTCATTGCCTAAAAATTATTTCAGGAACTATTCGGTCTTCATAAGTTATTGGGTTATTTATTCTACACTAATGTACTTTAGAAATCTTGTCCTATGGTTTGAGATATTTTCTATAATGATAAAGCACCTCTAAGTGAGCAGAGCCTTTGTCTTTACTCTAGAGCATTTTTTGTATAATCATTTCATGAATAATACATTTTTAGGGTTGTTTCTTTTTTGTGTGTGTGTATTGGTAAAATCTTCAGAGAAGTTATATTGTACAGTTATAATCTACAGTCAAATCTACTAGATATTGAGTACAAAAGATATTGGTACACAAAAATCAATAGAGTTTTAAATTCAGATTTTAGAAACATATTGGGCTTCATGAATTTACATTAAATGTATGCCAAATTCTTCTATATCAATATTTTGTTTTGGATATCTTTTTTTTAAAATCGGACGAAAATATTATGTTTGATTGTCTAAACACAACCTAGCCCTTATTTTAATATGAAAAGTATGCTAGCATATAGTATCTGATGACACTGGTATCTTATATTGCGTCTTATACTCATCATCACCGCATGTCATATATTACAAATCGTACGATGTATATTCGCATAAATACTCATTATATAGATATATGTATGCCATAAGTACAAGAGTATTGGCATTTATGCAAAATAGCATTAAATGTTTCATATACATGTAAATATGTAAATAAACAAAGGTCTATGAATATAAAATATTTCATACTGAAATATGAACTTCGGAATATTTTAGTTTAATGAAATCACAGAATTCAATTACAATGTTTATTAAAATAGAATATTTTTCTTTCTCCTTCACACTGTTTCACCCTAATCAAACACATACATCAATATAATATTTAAACAGCGCTAGTACGAAGAGTAGACAAAAATATGTTTGATTATGAAGCAGTCTCGCTTAAATATTTCTCAAGTTGTCTCCCAGTTGCTTTTTATATTGGTCTGACAATTAAGTTCCCGCCGTTTTAATTAAATTTTGGAGTTTATTATGTTTTTAAATTTTGGAAACTATTTTGTTAGACAATTCTATTTTTGAATCGTATTGGAATCTAATTTGTTGTTTCTTGTAGTTAATTTTTGTTTACTTTCAAATCATTAACATGGAATATCAAGTTGAGAAAAACGAACATTTTCGACACCTCCTTTTTGCTTTTAATCAAGGTTCTAAGGCCTCAATAGCTGCTCGCGACATTTGTGCTGAGTACGGAGAGGATGTCATAGTTGAAAGAACCGCTCGTGATTGGTATGCCAAGTTCAAAAATGGAAATTCGGACCTCAGAGACGCACCTCATCCTGACCGTCCAGTTGAGTTTTATGAAGAGTGATTAAACCAACGTTTGCACTTAAATTCTCGTCAAACGACAAGGGAACTGGCAGATAAAATGGAATGCTCCCACACTGCTATAGAGAAGCATCTTCACTCGATGGGAAAGGTTCAGAAGTATGGAGTATGGGTTCCGCATGCTTTAAGTGGCAACAAGAATCAACGCGTCACAATTTCCACTGGTTTGCTAGCTCGTCACCACTCAACTGATGGACTCAAGAAACGATTCCTTTACCTAGTCGTTAATGGTGACGAAAAATGCTGCCTGTACATCAATATGAAGCAGCGTAAGGAATAGCTTAGCCGCGGTAAAAAAGCGACACCACGCGGGAAATAGGATCTTCATCAGCGTAAAACGATGTTGTGTGTATGGTGGGACTGGGAAGGGATTATCCTTTACGAATTGCTTGAATAGAACCAAACGGTCAACGCAAAACACTGCTCAACAGATGGAACGACACAACACAGCTATTCAAGAGAAAATACCTAATCGTCAGCATGGAGTTCTTCTGCTGCACGACAACGCCCGCCCTCATAACGCCAATATGACCAAGGAAACCATTCACACCCATGGCTGGGAAATGCTGCCACTCCCCGCGTACTCTCCTGATTTGACACCAACGGATTTCCACCTCTTTCGATCATTTTCAAATACAATTCGCGGAGTTTCGTTTAATGCTGATTCAGAATTGAGAGCTTGGTTGGATCAAATTTTCGAGTCAAAATCGGGAGATTTCTACCAACGAGGTATTAAGAATCTTCAATGTTGGGAAGAAGTTGTAAACAAGAAGGGTGTATACATTATTGATTAAGTAGTTGTTATTTTTTTATTAAATCTTTTAAAACAATTTAAATTAAAAAAAACCCAGCAGGAACTTATTTGCCAACCTAATAAACATACGTGCACATCAATACAGCCACAGAGTCAAAAACATAAGTTTGGCATCGTCTATTTCTGTAAATTTGATATTCTAATTATTGCAAAATAAATAGAATGAATATTATGAATTACTTCAGAGAAATATAATTAATTAGTGTGTGGATGAACTATGTTGAAGATAAATTAATATATAGAGAAATTATGTAGCAGGGGGAGACAGATAGATAGTGTTGGAGTGGAAGGGGATAGAGAGACAGAGAAGTATCTAAAATAAGAATGAATCAATCGTGGAAACGCTAACGCTACAAAATCTAAATATGATTTCATACATCGTCACTTCACGATGGAACCACCCAACTAGTTAAAAGAATTGCTGTGGTCAGTTTTGAACTTGGATTCTGTTCTACTTGATTAGGAATTCGGGTTGCTAGTCTGTGATTATCGGCAGAATGGGTCGTTTGGAAAGGAGTTGAAGTAGGTATATATAATTCAACTTTTCTTCGATTTTCAACTTCGCGGTTGAGTACACCATTTAGGTTATATATTTTTCAGTGCCAGACTAGTTGCACAACCTACAATTTTTGATTGGCCGATTATTCCCTCTTGCCACTCACGTCTTTACTCAGCACTCGGTATTCTGGATTTGCGTGTTCATATTTCAGGATCCTGCTGCTCTAACAGCATATCAAATATTAACATGCATATGCTTGCTTCAGGATTTCGCTTAGTCCATAATGATATACTCGATAAACCTGTGGATATACGATGTTACATCATTATAGATAATCAGAAAGCAAAATTTTGATGCGACTATATATTATTTAACGCTATGCTGCAATTCACCAGTTTATTTTGAGTACTCTTGAAACCCAAGCTTTATT
>NC_142930.1:39552583-39637583 GCF_046866305.1 Octopus bimaculoides | reverse complement strand
CCTCCGATACGAACAAATAGTGAACACAAAGAACAAATGTTGAATTGCCGTGTCCCAAAAACATGTACCGAGGGTGATAAAAATCAAATATCCATTAAACTTCATAGTGCTTGGAATGATCAACAGTGATGGTAGCGTTATGCCTCCATTCATCTTCTCACACGGACTCAGACTCAACACGGAGACCTCCATCGAGTGCTGGGAGGAGGTAGTACCGACCTGGATAGAGAGTAGCTGCTGGAAGAATCTATGTCTAGCAATAGGACTATGCACCGTGCCACAAAAGCAGAAGGCTCAGTCGTGGCTGGCAGACAGTTTGTGCTACGTCATCACCCCTCACATCTAGTGACCTAACTCCTCAGACTGCAACCACCTTGATAATTATGTTTGGGGCGCGCTTGAGCGAGTGACCAACAAAGCTCCTTGTAGCACCAAAGATGATTTGAAGGCAAAGATTATGGCAACATACAAGAACTTAAAGAATGAGACCGCCCAGAAGGGTTGCAGGAGATTCTGAATTCGTCTGGAGGCCGTGGTTGAAGCCAATGGCGATTTTATTGAATAAATTTACTCTTTACTATTTCAAGATACTTTTATGGAATTTTGATAGATATGATTTTTAAAATAAGATATCAGCGTTATTTTTATTTCTCGTTATTTCGACGTCAGTGTATTCAAAACACCCTCTATATATATATATATATATATATATATATATATATATATATATATATATATATATATATATATATATATATATATATATATATATATATATATATATATATATATATATATATATATATATATATATATATATATATATATATATATATATATATATATATATATATATATATATATATATATACATACATATATATATATATATATATATATATATATATATATATATATATATATATATATATATATATATATATATATATATATATATATATATATATATATATATATATATATATATATATACATATATATATATAGGGAGATAGAGCGTGTGAGAAAGAGAGGATGATATATCCTGGAGCAGAATGAATCCAAAATTAATCTCACGGAATATATACAAACTTTTCTTTCACAAAATAAGGTATACGCATGACATTCATTGAATTGCATATCTTTGTGCGGGATTTTTCAACTAGACATTAGAGAATTTATATATGTCATCTGCTCAATAAAATGTATAAATTTACATGTATATACGTAAACACATCCATATACATACACACATACATATATGTATACACACATGACTACATGCATACATATATTTAGTCATGCATACAAATATTGAATACATTCATTGATAGAATTTAATAATAGAAATGAACTTCATTAATTAAAATTACTTTACTTACTGTAGAAATACATCTCATACACATGTCCACATGTATATTATTTGCCACTTTATTAGTACATACAGAAATTTCATGTGCAATTCCATTGGGATTGAATTTAAAAAATTTACATGATTTTTCATGTTCATTTGAGATGGATAATATATTGACATCTGATCTTATCTACATATTACACTGACATATATTTTTGCAATGTACCCTTCCAATTTACCGCCTCATGACACATTTATTATGCATCGAATTCTTGCCCTCCTTGCCAGAATCAACATATATCAGAGAAGGAAATTTGCAAGACAGGAAACCCATTGTTGAATTTTTGCAGTAACAACCAAAATAATTGATATACATATTTCACGAATATCGTATGTGTAGGTAGAAATATTTTTAAGGCAGCATCAGTGACAGTTATAAAAAATTTACTTAATTGAGAGGTATACACATAATTCGATTTTCACGTCCTCGCCTAGAAATTAAATGTAGATTTAACTTCTTTGTTTCAAAAATATTAAGTGTTTTGATATTTATCGCAGAAAATTTACAAATAAGAATTTCAATGAATTGTTATTGGCTACATGATTTAGCCGTAAAGTTTTGCATCATTTAACGTCTCCTATACTTCCAAACAGTTTTCAAGCATTTCCCAACGAGTGATTTGCACAATTATTAAATGAAAATGTTCTTCAAATAGTATCAAATAAATAGTGTGCGTATGTTATAATTAAAAAAATGCGAATATTGTGTTAAACATTTTCTGGACTAAAATAATGATTGTACCTAAAATCTACTGAATAATTAATGATAAGGACGATCACATTAAATTTTGAAATATCTCTAATAATATTTATTTTACAACTATTATTTGTATATTTCCATTAGAGAATAAATAAGTACGATTACATTAATGGAATTAGAATACTACAGTAATCTTAAAAGCTTATAAATAATGTTGTCTAATTATTTCAGGTTTAATTCCACTCTTCATATTTACGTATCTATCTATCAGCCTGTTTTTCTGTCTGTCCATCGTATCTCTCTCTCTCTCTCTCTCTCTCTCTCTCTCTCTCTTGCTATATATATATATATATATATATACATCACCTATCGAGCTATCTACAGACGCACACTCGCAGATACACACACACACACACACACACACACACACACACACACACACTCACACTCCTATTTCTATATGTTTACGCTCTGTCATTAAAAATTGAAATTCTCCATTGTCAAATAATATTCAAGGAGATAAAATTGTATATTTGCAGCTTTACTCATAATGGTTTATTAAGACATGTCATAAGACAATGATTATGTTGTCCAACATATGTGTCTTCATTACTCTGCTAAAAAATTATTGTATCCATAAAAAAAAAGGAAATGCTAAATAGGATATGAATGTCAATTCTTAATTAGTGTATCATTTTAAAAGCATTTTGTCAATTCATCGGGTGGAAAGAATGTATATGGAAAAGTTTCAAATTCATTATTTCGTGTAAGAACGCAGCATGAAAACCTAAAGATTTTGTTGGGAAGTTAATTAGTGAAAAACAATGTTAAAATATTTTATTATTTTGTAAATTTGTTTTCCTCACATATCATTAAGAGACTGCTAATTAATAATTATTGTTTTATTATTGATAATGAATTTAATGAAAATTTACGACTGTGGTATTTCTTATAATAAATCTTATTTTGAACTTTTTTGTCTTATGTCAAAATTAGGTAGGTTTTACTAAAAGTATATATGATCACAAAATCGGTAGTAGCGAAATGATATTTACCTTTTAAGGCTCGGTCCCTGGAGTTTTTCGAAGGGCGGGCGTAGGACCAGAAGGGAATACAATTCCACGGAGAAAGGGCGTAATGACACTATTTAGAAGGGCCCACTTATTTTCTTGAAGGGGGCACGTGCCACTCATCCCCCTTCCATTTGGACTGCTGCTACTTCTTTGACATCGATTTCTATTACTCACAATGCCAAAATTATATTCCTTAATCACAAACGTATAAAAAACGATTGAGTTATAATAATCTATATTCCTTGATTTTCGATAGAAATATAATCATTTCATGAACATAATGACACACGTTATTAATTGTAATAAATATATTTATTTTTGAAACTAGCATTGATCTTAGTGTTTTTTCTATAAATGCCAGCATATGAGCAAATGTAAATTAAATTTCGTGAATCTATATCTATATACCTATACAACTCTATCTCTTTCTCTATCTCTGTATGTATCCGTCTGTCTATCAGTCTCTATATACATCCATATATGCATATGTACATTCACACACTCACGCGCACACATATAGAAAGCACAGCGTCAGATATTATTTTATTTTGTTTCCATAGCACTTATCCATAGCGTGACTAAATTTATAAAGTATAATCAACATAAAGCCGACGACATATATATATATATATATATATATATATATATATATATATGTATATATATATATATATATATATATATATATATATATATATATATATATATATATATATATATATATATATATATATATATATATATATATATATATATATATATGAATCTTGCGGTTCAGTAAACTGCAACATCAAAATATGATTGCATCATCCTATTTAATAAATACAAACATAATAACATTTATTGTGACAATTTGTAGATTTGTTACAAAGGAGTTCGAAATTCGTACATAAAATTTCATATAAATATGTATACCATTCAAGCTGCTGCAATGCCCTAACTACTATTTTTGGTTATTTTCCTAAACTTCACTACTGCAAGCTCTGATGTTACTGTTTTATTCATACATCTGAATTATGCCTTGTAGAGTGCATGCAGTATTGACTATTGGGTATATTCAATTACCTGCATATTATTTATGTGAATACCACTTCTATCTTTTTATTTTTTTTGCTTATGGCATATTACTGGACTTTAGGAACCGAAACTAATCGCGTCTAGGGAACATATACACAAAGATTGACAGCTATCATTTCTTCAGATGTAACTTTCCTAGCGAGAGTGTGCCTACAAATATTTTCAGATAGAAGTTAAATAGTCAAATACTTTCAAGGGATAGCGGCTATAAAAGTTGGCGAACTGGCAGATTCCTTATCACGTTGTATAAAATGATTTGCGGTGATGATTCCGATTTTGAGTTTGTGTTCAACATCTAGAGAGGTTGATACCTGCCTTTTATGGTTTTGGACTCCATAAAATAAGTACCAGTTAAGCACTGGGTTCAATAAAATTGACCAGCTCACTGCTCCGCTGAAAAGATTCACCCTTTTGTCTTATAGTAGAAAAAAATACGATTGCAAACTAAAGTCTAGGCTCATGCGCAGCTTTGTGACCAATATTACGCACGGGGAAAGTTGTGAAAAAAAAAGCCATTACTTCATCACTAGACATAAAACATCTTCTCGTGTAGCAGGAAAACATAGGGAAAAAAATGTTATTCAAAGTAAATGTGGTCTATCTCTAGTCAAATTTAATTTTATTTCATTTATCCCACCAGACATAAAGGCACTCGAATGGAAGATAATGGGCGCTATGCTTCCGCATTTGATATGTAAATACATAGGAAAGCCTAAACATCAAAATCGTTTTTACTATAATATTAAAGACAAGAAAACAATTTTCTCCCGTCTGCATTTGCTGTTCAGTTTGTTTGTGGACTAGATAAGAACTAAAATATAGAATATTGTAAGATATGTATTCAGATAACAAGTGCTAACAGTCACAGGCGTGGAATTATCTGCAGATTCTTCAGAATATATACATTTTATCTTAAATAAATTCAATGCGTCTGATTGTTACACATATAGATGTCGTACTATTAATTCTTAAAGCAAGTTTTATAAATAGAAACCTAAAGCAATGACCGAAGTGAAATCTAACGTACAAAACTTAAGAAAATGCCATATTTACGCGAACGAAAAGGTTGCCCACATTCACATACGCTCGCGCGCACACACATGCAATAGGTATCTGAGGTCTACTAATATTCAGCAACAGAGCTAAAATTCTCTATGTAAAAATGCTTGATGCATACATTCAAGCAGTATGTATGGCACTCATTGAAACTCATCTAACCTCTAATATAAAAGCTGCGGAAATATACGTAACAGTGTATCCTGTATTTCGTTCTGACAGTGGAAAGAAGCCACGGTTGATTTGGTCTGTACATCCACAAAGATGTCACACCTCTTGTATTGCTGTCACATTCAAACACAGTTTGGGACACCTTAATAATATATATATATATATAAAGCAAGTTGATATAGATGTATGCACTACATACCGTCCGCTAATTACCACGAAATACGATGGCCTTAGACACATAGAAGAGTTATCGACAAACATAAATCAGGACATTATTTACATTATTTACATTTGACGGATGTTTGACCTCATCTTTTTTGTTGTTAACACAACGATTCGGTTGATATACCTTCCAGCCTTCATCAGGTGTCTTGGGGAAATTTAGAACCTGGCTTCTCATTCGTAAGGTAATAATAATGATAATAATAATAATAATAATAATAATAATAATAATAATAATAATAATAATAATAATAATAATAATAATAATAATAACAGTAATAATAGTCAAGACGAAGAGTATGTCAAACGAGGTTACAGTGAATCACGTTTAAAGGAAATAGCAAGTGAAATAGCTAAGATTAGCAAAGATAGTCAAACCTACACGTCTAATCTTAGCAAACAAAATACAACAGATTACAGAATTGCTTTAGTGATTAACTGGCACCGACGTTTCGCTGGCATTTCAAAAGTATTGAATGAAAGTTACCAACATGTGGTGAAAAAATATTCCAGTTTCAAACAGACATTTCCTCAGCCGCCCATTGTAGCCTTTCGACGGAATAACAACATAAAAGAATTATTGACCTCTATATCTGAATCCAAGAAAATGAACATTGGAGTATCTACACGCTGTACCTTAAAGAACAGCCGCAAGAGAGGTAAGCCCTGTTCATTGTGCAACAACATGAGTGAAGTGAATACCATCAAAAATCATAATAGAAATGTTATGATTTATACAGAAGGGGGAACCTGCAAAGATTCCCATTTAGTGTACGGTGCAGAATGCACGAAACATAGCTTGATTTATGTTGGTTGTACAACGGAACAATTAAACAAAAGGTTTAATGGGCACATATTGGACGTCAGGCACAAGAACAGTAGTTCAACAGAACTTGCTGAACATCTCGTTTCAAGCGGTTGCAATTTTGAAGAAGATTTGAAAGTGCACATTCTCAAAAAATATCCTGAATGTACCCCACTTTCACTTCTCAGAATGTATGAGGAGAAATATGTTTGCGGGTTATTGACATCACGCCCTGGAGGAATGAATAAGATGACAAGAGAATATCATCAAATGTATACAAAACTGTTTGATTGAATATTCTTCTTTCTCTCTTTTTCTTTTCTTTTTCTGTCGTCTTCCTTTTTCTTTCTTTATATCTGCTTATTAAAAAACTGACAAAAGCTGATGATGTCATTCTATCAACGTATGGACGCTGGTTACTCACGTTCATAGTTTACGTTTGGTTTCTGAAATTTTGTATTTTCAATCACCTTCTGGTTTGAACTTGAGAAAGACAGACGTTCCGTCGAAATGTTGTTCAAAAAATAAAACATCTAAAATCGCACTCTTCGTCTTGACTATTTACCTTCGTGAAGAGTTACGTCAATCCTTTTTTTAAAATATAATAGTAATAATAATAATAGAAATAATAATAATAATAATAATAATAATAATAATAATAATAATAATAATAATAATAATAATAATAATAATAATAATAATAATAATAAGAAGAAGAAGAAGAAGAAGAAGAAGAAGAAGAAGAAGAAGAAGAAGAAGAAGAAGAAGAAGAAGAAATCCAAACTAAAACTAGAACAGCAACGCACCATGATAAGACGATGGCAAGAAAAGCCCCTACATGGTAAATACTGGGCTAAACTAAATGTAAAAGGAATAGACAGAGAAAAATCCCAGCAATGGCTGAGAAGCTCAAGACTCAAAGCAGAGACTGAAGGATTTTTAATTGCTGCACAAGACCAAAACCTCCCCACCAGAAATTACCAAAAACACATAAAGAAAAGAAACATAACAAGTAAATTTAGAATATGTGGAGATGGACAAGAAACAATAAATCATATTATCTCTGGCTGCCCAGTCCTGGCTAAGAAGGAATATATTCACAGACACGACAGAGCTGGGACCTATATACACTGGAAGCTATGCCAACACTATGGAATAACAACAGAAAAAAGATGGTATAAACACACGTCAGAAAAGGTCACAGAAAACGAGAAAGCAACCATACTCTGGGATATGCCAATACACACAGATAGAGAAATTAAGGCAAATAGACCAGATATAGTTGTCAAAGATCATGAAGAAAAAAATGCTTTCTAATTGATGTATCAATACCAGCAGATGACAACGTTTCTCTAAAAGAAATGGAAAAACTTTAAAAATACAAAGACCTGGGAATAGAGATAACTCGAATGTGGAATCTAAAAACAGAAACTATTCCTATCATAGTAGGTGCCTTAGGTATAAAAAAAAAATATTCAGACAAATACATAACAAAAACACCAGGACTTACAAATATATATAACATACAGAAAATTGCACTACTGGGTACTGCACACATTCTACGCAAAGCACTTTCAATACAGTAAACATAAGAGCACCACAGCAATCCACAGCACATACCCAAGGCGCACAGAGCTGCGCTCGGTAGTGAAGTGAAAGCACGTTATAAAAATAAAACTGCTGTACCATAATAATAATAATAATAATAATAATAATAATAATAATATTTTCCAAATATAATGATGTATTTTAACTTGATACCTCCACTACCCGAACAGCGATCGTAAACACACGTGTTACATCAAAATACAGACCATCCCCAAACCCAAACACCATATACAAAAAATAGCTGACAAAGGGTTGGACTATATCCGAGTAAGTAATACTCATTGAAATTTATCTCTATTTTTACAAATATAATGATGCATTTTAACTTGATACCTCCACTACCCGCACAGCGATCGTAAACACACGTGTTACATCAAAATCAGACCATCTTCGAACCCCAAAACACCATGTACAAAAAAAATTACAAACATATTAAATAACACCGGTATTATTTCACCCAAGAATAACAACCGAGAAGTACGTACTGTAAGCTTGTTAAGAAAAAAATACGAAGATATGAACGTGCAAAACAATCTGACAACAGAAATAAACGAACCGGTACCCTACGAAAACGACGACCGTCAAAATAAAGGGCCGGACGTTGTTCCTCATGTCCCGGAAACAAAACCAAAACGGCATAAATGGAAACGTGAGGAACACATTTCGATCCTACACGCCTATTTCACAGCAGTACTCTACCCAAAAAACGAAAACGCAACAACACATACATATAAAACATGGAAGAAAAATAATGTAAATATAGACCTCGATAAAACAATGAACCCTAACAAACTAGCTAACATAAGAAGATATATTCTAAAAGCAAAAAAAAATATCAGAAATAGAAATAGAGCAATTGAAAGAAAAAATACATCAGGAAAATCTAGATAGTAGTCACACAGCAATGCCAAATAATAATATAAACACTGAGATAGCAAAACACGAGGACAAACGTAACATGCCCGGCAAAAACGAAGTAAACAAAAAACAACAAACCCAGACCGTAGAGATGTATAATAGTGTACAAAAAGCACCAATCCAGAACACCACAGACAAACATATGAATGAAAAGGAAGGCAAAACAAATATAAAGCCTGGAAATAACGAAGGGAAACCTAATAATTACGATACTATGAAAATGAAAATAACCGAAGAACTGAAAACCACAGATCTTAGAATGGACCACAGATTATATCTCCCAAACATCAAAATAGACAATAAAACAACATCAATAATAAATAGCATAAACCTGGCCGTCACGGAACTAACAACCACAGAAACAACAGGCAATATCACTGAGCTAAATGACATGATATATGCGGCAGCCGCTGCAGCCACAAAAGAAGCAGGATACTCACTCAAACCCATCCGAACAGGAGTTCTACCACCCAAACAGACCTTGTGGATAATTAACATCCAGAACAAAATTAAAAAAAAGAGAAAAGATTTATCGATTCTCAACGAAATTAGTAAACAATCAACACTACTAAGTAACAAGAAGAAAACAAAAATACTGTACAAATACAGCATTACAGAAAAAGACTTACCTGAGGCAAAAGAAAAACTAAAGCAAGACATCCTTGCCAAAGCACAGAGGATCCGCCGGTATGAGAAACGCCAACGTTTCTTTGAACAAAACAAACAGTTCAAATCCAACCCCAAAAAACTCTACCAAGAACTGGGTAAAAATAAAATAGACATTACTTCAGCACCAACAGCAGAAGAACTAGAGAAATTCTGGAAACAAATATGGTCGGTGAAGCAACAACCCCAAAAAAGGACCATTAAAACAACGAACTTAGCACCTGAGTAACTCTGGGCCCCTATAACAACTGAAGAGGTTACCCAGACACTGCAAAGACTAAGCAACTGGAAAGCACCTGGACACGACAAGATCCCCAATTTCTGGTTAAAACACCTGCCAGCAATGCATAAAAAGCTGGCAGAAAACTTTAACAACATAATAGCAGATCCAGAAACAATGCCTGAATGGCTCACAAATGGGAAAACCATCTTAATCCCCAAATCCACGGAAACGGAGAAACCACAAAACTATAGACCTATAACCTGTCTCCCTACGATCTACAAAGCCTTTACTGCAATAATATCGCAAAGAGTGAGTAAACACCTGGAAAATAACAGCCTGTTTCCAGAAGAGCAGAAGGGATGCTGCAAGGGCTCATACGGCTGTAAAGATCAATTATTGATCAATAAAGCCATAACTGAAGACAGCCGCAGAAAGAAGAAAGGCCTCAGTATGGCCTGGGTGGACTACCAAAAGGCTTGCGACAGTGTTCCCCACACGTGGATTCTGGAAACACTAGCCATAAACAAGGTGGCACCAATTATCATAAAATACATAGAGCACTCAATGAACAAATGGCAGACAGTGCTACAGCTCCAAACAAAAGAGGGACTTGTGAAAACGAAAGCCATCCCCATTAGAAGAGGAATATTCCAGGGAGACACGCTCTCTCCACTCCTGTTCTGCCTGGCACTCACGCCTCTAACAGAATTGCTAAATAGAACTGGATGCGGTTACAAATGCTATGGAAAAACAGTCAGCCACCTTCTATATATGGATGACCTAAAATTATATGCGAAAAACGACAAAGAGCTAGAAACACTACTACAGACAGTACACGGCTTTACCAAGGAAATAGAAATGAAATTCGGATTAGAAAAATGTGCCAAAGCAACCCTGAAAAGAGGAAAATTAGTTAAAAGTAGCAATATAACACTAGATAAAGCCAATGAAATAAGAGAACTAGACGAAAGCCAACCATATAAGTATTTAGGAGTCAATGAACTAGATAGGATACAACATACACAAATGAAAGAAAAAATAAAGAAAGAGTACTATAGACGAGTTAGATCAATACTAAAAACAGAGCTCAATGCTAAAAACAAGATAATGGGTATCAACACTTTAGCTGTCCCAGTTATAAGCTACAGCTACAACATCCTTAACTGGACACTAAACGAAATATGTAAAATAGACAGGAAAACAAGAAAAATAATGACAGGATATAGGATGCACCACCCAAAATCTGACATAGAAAGGCTATATATACAACGCACAGAAGGTGGCAGGGGTCTTATACAGCTAGAAAACTATTATAAAATAACCACCATAGGACTGCAAAAATACCTACTCCAGAAGCAAGGGAAACTAATACAAATAGCCACAAAACACGAGCAAAACAAATAACTGTTTTCAGTATTTAAGGAAGCTGACAAATACAAACAAGAAATCACTCTACCTAACAAATACGAAGAAGAAGAAGAAGAAACAACAAAAGCTATAAAACAAATGAAATCCAAACTAAAACTAGAACAGCAACGGACCATGATAAAACGATGGCAAGAAAAGCCCCTACATGGTAAATACTGGGCTAAACTAAATGCGAAAGAAATAGACAGAGAAAAATCCCAGCAATGGCTGAGAAGCTCAGGACTCAAAGCAGAGACTGAAGGATTTTTAATTGCTGCACAAGACCAAAGCCTCCCCACCAGAAATTAACAAAAACACATCATGAAAAGAAATATAACAAGTAACTGTAGAATATGTGGAGATCGACAAGAAACAATAAATCATATTATCTCTGGCTGCCCAGTCCTGGCTAAGAAGGAATATATTCACAGACACGACAGAGCTGGGACCTATATACACTGGAAGCTATGCCAACATTATGGAATAGCAACAGAAAAAAGATGGTATAAACACACGCCAGAAAAGGTCACAGAAAACGAGAAAGCAACCATACTCTGGGATATGCCAATACACACAGATAGAGAAATTAAGGCAAATAGACCAGATATAGTTGTCAAAGATCATGAAGGAAAAAAATGCCTTCTAATTGATGTTTCAATACCAGCAGATGACAACGTTTCTCTAAAAGAAATGGAAAAACTTTCAAAATACAAAGACCTAGAAATAGAGATAACTCGAATGTGGAATCTAAAAACAGAAACAATTCCTATCATAGTAGGTGCCTTAGGTATAATAAAAAAATATTCAGACAAATACATAACAAAAACACCAGGACTTACAAATATATATAACATACAGAAAATTGCACTACTGGGTACTGCACACATTCTACGCAAAACACTTTCAATACAGTAAACATAAGAGCACCACAGCAAACCACAGCACATACCCAAGGCGCACAGAGCTGCGCTCGGTAGTGAAGTGAAAGCACGTTATAAAAATAAAACTACTGAATAATAATAATAATAATAATAATAATAATAATAATAATAATAATAATAATAATAATAATAATAACAACATCGAATATTACCTTAGAAATGAGAGCCCAGGTTTGAAATTTCCCCAAGACATCTGATGTATATATACGACGGGCTCCTTGCAGCTCCCGTTTACTAAATTCACTCACAAGTAAAAGACATTCGTCAAGGGTGCCACGCAGTTAAACTGGAGACAGAACCATGTGCTGTGTATGAAAGCTACCTACCACACAGCCACTCCTCCGGATAATACAACATTTTCAGAGGCAATAAATACTCCAGATGATGTCGGGAGCTTATCCTTGGACTTCCATGTAATATACAAGTGAGCTGAAATAAACAACACGCAGTTTAATGATGGAAAATTTGAAGCACTGCACTATCAACTTATGAATGCACTGCAACCTACATATTCAGGACGCGAAGTCACAGTAATTCAAGACTCAGAGACAGTGAACGATATAGGGATCAGTATGTGCAATGCTGCATCATTTCATATGCACATTACCAAGATGGCGGTAAAGTGCAGACAACAGGCAGGATCGATTCTAAAGTGTTTCAAGACAGGGGACCAAGACGTTATGTTGACACTGTCCAGGACCTCTGTTTTCTGCCGCCAAGATTTCTGCTATCAACTACCAAAACAACATAGTGCCAGACTACCAGCAGAGCTTAAAATAGTTCACTGCCACTACACTATAAATATTGAAATGGTGTAGCGGACGAGCTACAGGGAGAGACTAAAAAATCTACGAATTTGCACCCTGGAGCGAAAAAGCAGCAGATATGTAATCATCTATATATGTAAAACTATTTTCAGCATTAAATGTTTCACAAACGCCAAAACTGGACGCCTTTGCTTTGTACCAAAGGTACCATTCACACCATCTAAATTGAAGACCAGGTACTGCAATAGTCTAGTGTTCAAAACCCCACAGGTCTTCAATGTCTTGCTATGAAAATTAATAAATGTATATAATTGTGCATAGATGTATTCAACATTTACTAGACATATTCCTCTCTACAATACCGGATGAAGCAATGGCCCGGCATGAGGTACCGATAAGGGCAGGAGAATCAAACTCTCCCATACCCCAAATGGGCCAACAGCTGGGACAAAGGCATATACGGTAGTGATGGTGTAAGTAATGATGGAAACCTGCAAAACCACTGTGGTGCTCCAGCATGACTACAGCTACAAACGAATAGAAAAAAATAAAAGAAATATATATATATATATGTGTGTATATATTTGTGTGTGAATGTATAAGTGGGTTTTCTGCGAGTATGACGAAAGGGTTATAGGTTATGAGTTAAATCAGTATTTTACTTGTAGTATTTACTTGCAGTATTTTACTTGTAGCAGTGCCTTTGTTTTTGTACTTAGATTCCTTCCGTTTGCAGCCTTTGCTGGCCTAAAAATAATAGTGATGAATGCTGACTACGTTACATGTCTAGACTGCAGTTTTACACCAACTACACTCATTACTTCAGGCATATCGGCAGGAGAAAATAACAGCGTTACGTAATTGCAAATGAAGGACAATGATGATATTGCCGGTTATGAAATACATAGGAAAAGCCAAGGCTCCCATGTATTTCATGCAAATACAAGAGACATCATTTAATAGTTGCAAACTACAATCAAGCTAATCGGGTTTGCTCTTATTGTTTTTCTTATTTTTTTTCTAGGTTCACCATTTCGGAAAAATTTGTAAATGGTTGTTCACATTCTGTCCCATAGAAAACAATCTCTAACTCAACCATGAATTATACTTCTTAGCTCATACCATGCATGGCAGAAAGTAGCCGCCGATATACAAGACGATTTACTTTATTAAGTGGACTAAAGACACACACGCACGCACGCGCACACACGTACACACACACACACGTACACACACACACACACACAAAACCACATACGTACGTGTGCACACACTCGCACACACGCACACCCACATACACACACACACACACACACACACACACACACACACACACACACATACATACGTGCATACGTACATAGGTCACATCTGAGAGTGATGAAGATCAAAATCGCGGCTTAAAATAATAGAACGTATGCATTGTATTGTTGTAATTCGGAGTTTTGAAAATTCATCTCAGAGATTCATTTTGTGAATCCTTTTGCAAATTTGTAATGTGTTGTTTGTGTAGTATAATAATGCTCTATCATCTTGAAGAGAGCTTTTTCTCAATTCCTAAATTAGAATCGATGGATTTTATTAACATTAAATTATCTCTGGCGTATTTGACAGTATTTTGACCCATTTAAAGGATTTACAACATAACCGGAGTTCTGATCTTCTTCGCTCACAATCTTTTCCTAGAGCTGTAATTACAACTCATTGACTAAAACAATTCCTTGCTAACCACAAACCACCATCTCCTATGTTTTTCTTCTGCTAACCAGAATCTCTTCAATTGAAAAATTCTTTTACTGCTTTCTTGATAGAGAGAGCTTCGCTCCTGGAGATGCTTTTTTAAAAATTTTATTAGCGTTTGATATCAATAGCAGCTTTCATACTACCTTTCTTTCATATCCAAGATGTTACAATATTGTTGCTACGCAGAACAGTCAGGTGTCGATAAAATATGCAAAGTCTCTAACAGTTGCAGTTCCATATAAAATAACTTCTAGTTTAATTGTCAGCTTTGTTCTTTCACGATATTTTAATGGCCTCTCAGGCGTCTTCTTCAGAGAGCAATGCTCTTCCTCATTCCGAAGCTTCACTCTGTTATTAACTGTTTGAAGATCCACAGAAAAAAAAAATTACTCAGAATGAGTTTGTATACTTGATATTCATGACTTGCACGCTGGTGAATATCTCTTGTATAAATCAAAGAATAACTACATTTTTACACTGAGCTTTTCATTGCAGTGTTATCACGCTAAAGTTACTATTTAGCCGCTAAGTTACGGGGACCTAAACACCCCAGCACGGTTGCCAAGCTATGATGGTGGGGGGTGCAAACACACACACCAACACACACACACATATACATATATACATATATACGACGGGCTTCTTTCAGTTGCTGTCTACCAAATCCACTCACAAGTCTTTGGTCGGCCCGAGGCTATAGTAGAAGACACTTGCTCAGGTTGCCACGCAGTGAGACTGAACCCGGAACCATGTGGTTCGTAAACAATCTCCTTACCACACAGCCACTCCAATGCCTAAAATTGAAAAAAAAACTATAAAAACTGTACCTAGTACCTCCAATATTATTACTGTTACTAATATATTTGATAATCTCACAATGAACAACAACAATACTGCTAATAACCGTAACTCTATTAATCCAACATAATGTAGATATAACACAGCACTACCACCCAAAAATTAAAATTCTAATTGCAGAGATCTAATACCTGTAAAGTAGACAGAAATTGTAAAATCAAAGAAGTTGTATACCAAGCAACTATTGTAATTCAGGGCTCTTCTAGATACATATACGTCGGTTGGAACAGAAGCTCAATTAAATCGAGAATTTCTAACCATAAATTTAATGTCCTGATTCTAGCATATTGGATGTCCACCTAGTGGTCATCCCTTATACACAGGTAATACAATTTTTTTCTGAATTTTCAGATTTGTTGATATGCTAGGCCACTTGGTTTTAAATTGAATTAATATTCAATTTATCACCCTGTCTATATAAATAATAATTTAAATAGTTATGTTCTCCAACCAACAACATACTGCAGTGAATTATTCTCTGCAGAATTGTTTCCGGAATTTTGCGCACCGGTGCTGAGTCATTCTGAAAAGCAGCCCTAATGTAATCAGTGGAACTATATGCAAGTTTTGTTTCATGAAGACAATTCGTGTATATTTCTGAAAATTATGTTCATTCTAGAGCGTCTATTCTGATGAGAACATGGATGGTATTACGTAAGTATAACGTTAATGTTCGAAATTGCAATCCATAGATAACTCTTTATTTTGTATATTTTTCATTTTGCCCTGTTCTGGCTGGCGTTTTGCCATATATACACAGATACACACACACACACGCACACATGCATATATACATGCATATTTGGGTACAGCACTGTGCCAACGGTGCAAGTAACGTGAAATACTTAAGCAAACGGAGGGAAAACGAGTGAAATACGTAAAGATGGAGAAAAAATGGAAAACTGGATAAGTTAACACAGAATAAGTACCCTTCATCAGTTCTTTGTTGTCTAATTCCGCCTCATTTCGAGCATTCAATGAAAATATGTGTCTTCAAAGAGAGTGGCTCCCATAAATTGTAAAGTAGTATACAGGATTCATGGAGAGTCAAAGTTGGTAACGAAAAATGACAGTGGAGATATAGAAGAAAACAGAACAGAAGTAAACGGGGTGGGTCGTTAGACTAGACAAGAGAAAAATAGTGAACTCTGGGAGAACCATTTATTTTTAAAAAGAGAAATGATACAAGAGGGACAAACGTGTGCCCGTTTAAACGTCTGTGCCGGAAAATAAATGTGGTCATGTGAGGTAAAGAAAGATGGAAGATCGTCACATGTGAGCAACGAGAGTCACAAAGAAAAAAGAGAAAGAGAGAAGAGAGAGTGTCAGATAGAAAATAGTGAAAGAGAAAGGGAGAGAAAAATGAATTAGTGAAGGATGCAGGAAGAAATCAGTATAGAGTAGTGAGTGGCATAAAAAAACCTGAGGATAAACCTACTTGGAAATGGACGCGTTGCCTTGAATTAAATAATAAATCTTGAATATAATATATACATATGTATATACATACACACACACACACACACACACACACACATATATATATATATATATATATGTGTGTGTGTGTGTATATATATATATATATATATATATATATATATATATATATATATATATATATATATATATATATGTATATATATATATATATATATATATATATACATATATATATATATATATATATATATGGGAGAATATAGGAAAAAACAACAACAGACGAGGACAGGTGGTGTAAGTAACAAAAGGATGTATTAGTATGACGCTCGGGAATACGGAAAGTATTTGACGTTTCGAGCTACGCTCTTCAACAGAAAGAATACGGAGACAAGGAGAAAAACACGGAGAAAAAAAATTGAATAGTGTCCAGTCAACGGTCATATATATATATATATATGTATATATATATATATATATATATATATATATATATATATATATATATATATATATATATATATATATATGTATGTATGTATGTATGGGTACAGGACGTCACCTACGGTGCAAATAACATGAAATACGTCAATAACAACAAAAATGGAAAAGATGAAAAGTTAACAGAGAAAAATGATACTTCAGCAGTTGTCGCCTGTCTAGCTACTTAGCTACTACTCTTTCCGATCATTCAATTACAATATGAGTCTTTACTTGCATATACATATGCGTATATACATAAACACGCGTTTATATATAAATATATATATATGTGTATATATATATATATATATATATATATATATATATATATATATATGTGTGTGTGAGTGTGTGTGTGTGTGTGTGTGTGTGTGTGTGTGTGTGTGCGTGTGTGTGTGTGTGTGTGTGTGTACTTCATGCACAAATATACACACGAAATCTCTTATAAATCTGCCACACAGCAGCATTTTCTGACACCAACCATTCTCCTGTATTTACCTGAATTTGCTTTTAAATACTAATATCCAGACTCCTCTCACTTTCATCCATCAATCCAAAGCATTCTCTGCTGCATTACACTCAGACAAATACGAATGTTTGCTCTCACACCTTTCATTTGTTAACTTAATAACCGGTTCCATGTCAACTATGCTCGTGCCCTTTTCGATATGTATCTGGTATCTTTACTTGTTCTGAACTTACTCTCTGAAAGGACCAAGTCTACAACCAACAAAATTATAATATATATTTGACACTACATATGCATTGGGACTCCTGTTCAGTCAATGTTCATTGTTTCTTTTTTTTTTCTATATGATAACTTCTTTAAGTTTATAATAAATATGTACGTGAGCATGTGTGTGTATTCGAGGAGCGTCTGTAGCTTTTATTTCTCTATATGTGTTTGTGTTCATGTAGGCATGAGTAAATATGTATATGTGTAAATGCAGATTCTTTTTGACCTTTTGTAAATCTTTTCTAGCGATACGATATTCAAATTATAGAGAATGAATAAAATGGACAATAGATAATACAATACCTGTGTCTCATTCACCGTCCTAAAAGAAATGCTTTACTGGAAAACGAAAACCAAAATAACGAAACAAAAAATTGCAGCGAAATACCCAATATGACAATAAAGAATATGATACATATTTCTGTTCTCTCTTTATTCTCATTTCTCTATTTTATCAATATTATATTGAAGAATGCCATGCCTTTCGCAAGATAACAATAACAGTAGTATATATGAAATACTCACTATAA
The DNA here is from genome assembly GCF_046866305.1 of Octopus bimaculoides. NCBI lineage: Eukaryota > Metazoa > Mollusca > Cephalopoda > Octopoda > Octopodidae > Octopus > Octopus bimaculoides. The sequence continues at coordinate 39,618,745 of NC_142930.1, read as the reverse complement.
CATTTCAGATATAAGAACACCATTATTTTAGTTTTATTTTATATGATGCCGCTAGAGACACGAATATATTATCCATTAGTTAAAAATGTCTGTACCTTTGATGTACATCTTATTTTAGATATAAAAGGAAATATGCAATGCCGATTGCAATATTCAGCAAACAAACTACCAGTCACTTCATCTTTTTAAACCATTTTTCAATCAATTTCTATTGAAATGCAATATCTTTATTGCTACAGGGCTAGATGTGCTGAATTTGATGACGCCAATTCAAAATATTGGATTGTCACTTCTCTTTCTTTTTCTTCCTGTTTTAACATATTTTTAAGCTTAGCACTATTGTTTTTATGTTTTATATTTGACTTTTTTATTGTCACCATTTTTTGATATCACTTCTGTGAAAAATGTAGCTGTGACTTCATACATTCCCAATGTTCTAAGAGCGTTCTCTGATGCTACATTTAAACACTATGACATATATTGTTCATGAAAGTTAAGAGTCCCGCTACGATGTTGTGTTTTATTATCCTATTTCGCACATGATATAATTTTAGTGTAATATATAATGTTGCTGGTGATTAGTAACCGTCATAAATACATTCCCGTTACACCACTGAAATACTAGAGTAGTTTCAGGGATATGACACACTTCATCGTCGTTTATGATGTCTCCTGGGCATTTTAAAACAAAAATATTCCCTCCTGTACTGAAATGCTCAGAATGGCGAGTTGATATTTGTAATAGAATTAGATTTTTCTTCCCATTATATGTATCTGTGTGCTAGTGTGCGTTTCTGGGCATCTCTTTCACAGTGAGTATTATGTGTAAGATAACAGAATAATGAACATGATATTAACGTAAGGGTTTAATGTATGCAAACAATGGAAGTGGATATTTTGTTACAGAGAATAGTTTTTATGCTTGGTTAATATTAATGATGTATAAAACATTAAAATCAGTATATTAGTTTAAAATGACACATCGAACTCATGCGCACACATGCATTCATATACATACACACACATATCAGGTCATCCCATAAGTTCTGTCTGATTTTATCTTTCTTAAAATTAAATGAAATTTAATCGCATTTTAGAATGTCTAATGGAATTTAAATTGATTTCTATGCATTTGTGTACATTTAACATAATTAATATTATTTTACAAGATAATATAATTAAAATTTCTTTGATTAAAACCCCTTCAAATATGGAAGTATCCAAGGAGCATTTGAGGTATATAATGTTTTATGAGTACAAAAACAGAAAATTCTGCAGCCGAAGCGCCTCGAAACAGTTTATGGGAAAGAAAGCTTGAATGATAGAATTTGCAGAAGATGGTTTGCAAAATTCAGAAGTGGAGATTTCGGGCTTGAAGAGGAAGATCGGAGAACCTGTTGAGTTTGATGATAAGCTACTTGAGGCAATACTCGGGTGAAATCCTGCATTATTAGTTGAAGAATTGGCAAGAAAGCTTAGTTCAAACCATACAACACTTCATCGTCACTTTCAACAAGTTGGAAAGATTCCTAAACTTGGAAAATGGGTGCCTCATCAATTGTCCGAAAACAACCGGAAATCTCGAGTTGACATCTGCTCTTCTCTCCATTCTCGAGAACTCATCATTTCACCATTTTTGGATAGACATGTGACTGGTGACGAAAATGGATCTTCTATGGAAATGTTAAACGTCGTAAACAGTGATTTGTTAAAAGAGAAAAAGTTCAATCACAAGTGAGAATGGAAGTTCATGTGAAAAAGATTCTTCTCTCTATCTGGTGGGATTGCAAAGAAGTAATTAACTTTGAATTATTACCACCTAATGCAACGTTTAATGCTCAATACTACTGTCAGCAATTAGAGCGTTTCAACCAAACTTCGAATAAGAAAATGACCCGCGTTTGGGAATCGAAAAGGAGTGATGTGTTGTCAGAAACGCACATACCAAAGATGATATCACAGAAGATAGAAGCGCGTGGCTGAGAAACAAATTCCTCATCCACCTTATTGTCCCGACCTTGCTCCCTCAGATTACCATTTTTTTCATAGTATACAGAAGCATTTGTGGGACATAACTTTCGCAAGCCAAGACTAGGTGGACTGTCATCTCAGATTTATTCGCTTTCAAACAAAAAGAGTTTTACATTGATGGGATTAAAAAATGGTAAATAGATGGAAGTCATATATAATCAGGGAAAGTACAGTGATCATTAAATTTCAATTAAACCTAACATTTGATCACTTGTTTTCTTTATTCAAAATTCGGACAGAACTTATCGGGTGGCTTCATATATGTATATGTATATGTGTATGTATATGTATATGTATATGTATATATATATATATATATATATATATATATATATATATATATATATATATATATATATATATATATATATATATATATATATATTATTATTTTGTTTAAAAGAGTTCCAACACTGTCTGCTTTTTATGTTTTATTTATATTCCTGCAGAACCAATGTGGGGTATAGAATATGGAATATACAATATATAATATAAAATAAAATAAAATAAAAATGGATGGCACCATGAAAGAAAGTATTGAATGTAGATGAAATATTGAGTGTTCAATATAAAGGATCAAATATATAAATATAAATATATAAATATATAAAGGCGACTCGAGTTTCAGGGCTATTTCCCTTCGTCATGGCCGGTATGACAGACTTTAACAGAGTGCTTGGTCTACATCCGCATTTAGGCTTCGCAATATATAACGTCCTCAATTTGTTTCTATCTGTTCTTTTTTGCAGTCTATTTGATCGGTTGTGCTTCTTTGGTGGCAGTGGTTTCAGGTTCTTTATGTAATTCATGGTTAATGCGGAGATCCCTTGCAAATTTGCTTGCTTCTTTAACAATAGAATGCGATTTTTTGCTAGTTTCGTGTTGTGATTATTATTATTACTATGATTATGATTATTATTATTATTATCATTATTATTGTCATTATCATCATTATTATAACTATTATTATATTATACTATATTAATATTATTATTATTATTATTATTATTATTATTATTATTATTACTATTATTATTATTATTATTATTATTATTATTATTATTATTATTATTATTATTATTATTATTATTATTATTATCATTATTTTAATAGGATTAATGTAACTCTTTATATGGTAAATATACAATATTAAGAGAGCGATGCGATTTCGGTGTTCATGGTTTAACGATATTTCGGTAGCAAGCCTATCATTTTCGACGAAGACTGAAAAATTCAAAATTATAGAAATTCAATTCCGAAATATGAACGAGAGCAACTAGCGTCCACTCATTGATGGAATACTATCATCAGTCTTCAAAGTTCAGTTTTACAACTGGCAAAAAGAAAAGAAGAATAAATAAGAGGAAAATAAAGAAAAGGAAGGAGAAAAGACAAGAAAACGAAAAAAAGAAATAGAAAAGGAAGAAAACGATTTAATCAAACACTTTTGAGTGAATTTAATGAAATTCTCCTGTTATTTTATTCATACCTCCGGATCATGATGTTAATAACCCGCAAACATGTTCCTCCTCATGCATCGTGTGTTCTGTAATTGTAGCAGATTCAGAATAATTTCTGACAATATTCATATTGAAGTCTTTTACAAATCTGCAGCCGTTTGGTGCAAGAAGTTCAGCAAGTTCTCTCGTACTACTTCTATTGTGCCATTTCGGTGCCCATTGAATTTTTTGCTTAATAAAACTTTCCCCCGACGATGTCTTGGAAGTTGGACTGAGATTCTGCCGAAGCAAATAGAATTTTTACGAGAATAAACTAGCTCAAGTGTTATTTCAGTTTGTCCGCCGTCGCAAGATGAAGAAAGATTTTCTTGAAGAAAATGGTAACGAGGAGTCAGAAAACACTCTTCTTACTGAAAATAAAAAATAATGATGATCGAATCTGGCAAAATTGGATTGAAAAGAATCCCAGGTGATGTCTAGATAATGTTCGGGATAGACATTTACAAGCACTACTGGGGTTTCTTGAATTTTGTCAGACTGGCATTAAGTACAGCTTCATGCATTTGATATGATTTCTTTCTTATAATTAATTATTTATAATCTTTTGTATTTTCGGTTTGTATATGCAAGCTTTCAGAGCTTAGTACATTAATTGAGCATATTCTTGCCGTGCGTGCATTTCGTAAATGATGGATATAGTTTTGTGATTTTGCATGTCAGAGGCTAGAGGTGAATATTATATATTTTTTTTGTGTATATTACAGCAATATTCATATATTTTCTTAAAACATAATCTCCATTACTTTCAGCTTATTTCCTCGTCAAACAAATTATGCTTAGTATAGATGTGTTAGGATTAAACACATGAAATTAGGTATTTCAAGATACTTATAATGTCACGTATACAGTTGTAAAATTGATCACCATAATGACAATGACGAGGAGAAGAGCGATTATCATGATGATGTTTATGACGATGGTGGTAGATATAGGTATTATAGTATTAGATTATCATAAACTACTTCTACTATTGATCATTCATTCGCGTCATTTCTTGAAAATTTAAGATATTAACGAGGATTGTCATGAAATACGATGCTGAAGAAGTCATTGATTATTTTGACGACGACGGTGACAATGACGACGACAACGACGACGACGGTGGCATTGACGTTGACGACGATAATGAAGCTGCTGATAACAGTGTTGTGGCGGTGGGATGGTCGTCGTGTTTGCGGTGTAACCGCTGCTGAGGCTGATAATGATAACGACGATAGAAGGGAGTCAACGCTGGTGTAGGCGGTGCTGTTGCTTTAAATGTCGATGAAGGTAGCGGGGACCGTCACACTGGAGGAGAATTGCAGTAACAATATTGATAAAAAGGATAATCTTTATCATGATGGTGATGATTGTGCTACTGCTGCTACTGCTGATGATGATGATGACAATGACGACGACGACGATGGCGATGATGATGTTGATGATGATGGTGATGAGGAGGAGGAGGAGGGTGAGATGATGCTTTAAGTTTTTGTGTCGATAATGATGACGATTTTGACGAAGATATCTCCTCGCATTTGTTGGAAACGTCGATGGTGGTGAACCCATAATTGCCCTCTCCAACATATTCCTGTAATTAAATTCTCTCAGATTCTTTCAGTGGCTTCTTCTGAAATATTGATTTTTCGTAATAACATTTCATGTTAATAACACTCTGATGGAATAGTATCTGAACTTAATCTAATCATTACGTCGGTCTCATACTAGTGTGGACATAGGTATAAAATGAAAACAGCGACAGTGGTTGATAGTAATAGTTTCATACATACACAGACATCCACAAACGCACACATAGATATATAGAGACAGACATCAAATATTAAAAGTATATATATAGGAATATGAGGATATGTATATACACATGTGTAAGTGTGTATGTAAACATATATATATATATATATATATATATATATATATATATATGGATCTATAATTGTATATATATATATATATATATATATATATATATATACACAAATATAAATATACCAGCATATATGTCAGTGAATATAGACTAATACAGATATGGGTCAATATATATTTATAACTAAACTCACATTGAAATATAACAAACACAGATACACCCACACACAAATATATGAGTGTATGTAAACATGTATGTATATATATATATATATATATATATATGTACACACACACACATATATATATATATATATATATATATATATATATATATATATATATATATATATATATGTTTGTATCAATATATGGCCAATCATTTTACAGATGATTCTGCTTGATATGTTTGTGCCAAATAACTTGCTCAAAGAATGTCATGCTGTATACAACATTACCTCTTAAAACAAGTGTTCCGTTATTATCGGAATGATATTACTACCAAATTATTAATGCTCTCCTTGAAATGTCATTGATTAATATTTTATAATTTACGGGCTGCTTATTTCTCAACAATATACCAGTAATTTTTTCAATTTCTAATCATGTGGCATTAAAGGAAGCAAAAGTGAAATCATGGATCACGTGGTCCTGACAAAATTATGCTCACTGAAATGTATAGCTGTTCCTTGATGGAATGTGAAGTTCGTTACACGGAATTACATGTATACTACATTCAAGAAAAATGCTATTTCCGGTCTACAGCACTCTTTGATATCAAACTGAAAAAATCTATATATTTTAAATTTTATTGTTCGTGCTGTTGTTATAGCTATTTATATGCACCTTTTCAGAACATATGCATTATTTTTTATCATCAAGTTCTACATTCTCAGCTTGTCTATAAATTTTAAGAAGGAGAGCTGTGATGCAAGCGTTATGTTCGCTTCAAATGTTAACAAACTTTGCGAGTATATGAACATTCCCTTCCTAGCTTTTGTTCGTTTTAATTTATTTTAAGTTACTGGCCCTCAAATTTATGATTCTAATGAATAAGGCAAAATTTTAGAAAACAGCATTTTCAGTGCGTGTCTGAATATGATTTCAAAGATTTAGTTGCCTTGTTTGTATTATTAATTCTCCATAACATATTAGCTTACATTTCATATATATATATATATGTGGTTATATAATTGAATTAGTTTGCATGGAAGCTAATATTGGTTTCAAATTTTCGGGCAAGGCCAGAATTTCAGGCAGGGGTAAATCGATTACACCGATACATGTGTACAACTGGTTCTTCTTTTATTGATCTGTGAAGGAAGAACGGCTAAACCGATATCGGCAGCATGTCAAGTGAGAGCGTAAAACCGGATGAAATGGGGTTAGGCGATTTTTCAGCGTACTATAGAAGCTATTAATGTATTGCTATATTTTTTGATACTAGTTTACCCCACCCCTTTGATCATACTTAATATATATTTGTGTATATGTGTGCGTGTTTCTATGTGTGTAGATGGATATGGGTGTGTGTGTGTGTGTATGCGTGTGTGCGCGCGTACAGACATGAATGCATGCGTACAATATTGATAAAACACTATCAAGAAACGAGCAAAACAATACGTTTGGTGTAGTGCATGGATAGATGAGGAGTCCCAATATATTGTTAGTGTGTCACTATATTTGAGTTGCAACATTTTCGCGATGCGATATCCGATGAGAAATTGTTTCTAACCAATAAAGAGTTCTAATTCATAAAATGGTACCTTAATGCATTTAATTGTCTCATCAATATCCGGCTGCTAACTCTAAATCTATGTCACATTGGTAATTGTCTCATGACGAAATGTTATTAATCTTTGTTCTACTCAAGTAATTAATACTGAAGTAATTAATAAACTTGTATAATATTATTCAAGCTAATTCAAAATTGAAACAAGGCATAAACGAGGAAAATATATTCACAGATTTAAACTATTGAGAAATGAAATGCCAAGATATTTCAGTACCCAGGGAAAGCTAGACAATGAGCTATATATATTATGCATTTGGTAGTCTTGTATTTGATGTGATTCCCTTTATATACATACATACACACACACATATATATATATATATATATATATATATATATATATATATATATATATATATATATATATATATATATATATATATATATATATATATATATATATATATATATATATATATATATATATATATATATATATATATATATATATATATATACAAGCATGTATGTGTACAGGACATTACCAAAGTACAAATAACATGAGATACGTAAACAGACGAGTTAAATGTGTAGATAACGGGAATAAAATGGAAAACAGGACAAATAAACACAGAAAAAGGACCCCACATAAGTTATCTGCTAACTATCTCCTCCTCATTTCGAACATTTAACAATATGAGTCTTCAAATACAGTTGCTCACATAAATTCTAAAATAAAATTCAAGATTGATTGAGGGTCAAAGTTGGGGGGGGGCATGAACGTGGAGACATACAAGGAAACCGAAGGAAAACAAACATGGAACGTAGTTAGAACAAAACGAGATGAAAATAGCGAACGCTGGGAGAAATACTTTTTTTTTTTTGAAAAGAGGAAAGATAGAAGAGAGGGAGAGAGCGACAGAAAGAAAACGGTTACCTTGCGTGTGGAGCAAAAAAATAGAGAAGGGTGGAGAAGAGCAAAAGAGTATAAAGTAGAGAGTCATTTCGAAAAGGTGAAGATAAACTCAGATGCGCCACGTTCATTTAAATGATAATAATGATAATATATATATATATATATATATATATATATATATATATATATATATATATATATATATATATATATATATATATGTAAAAACAAATAGTAAATGAGTATATGCATATATACGTACAGGTATGTGCATACCGACATCCACCTGTATGTATAGGTGCATATCTGGGTACTGGACATTGTAAACAAAACAGAGACGAGAAAACACACAAGCCACATAGAGAACATTCTACTTCATCAGCTACCTCCGTTTTAACACCGGCGTTTCGAAGAGCTAGGCAGGACGCATCGTTAAAACAGCTCTTCCCATGGACCGCAAATTAAAATTGTATACACAAATTAAATCTTGCCATGGAGGAATGTTGTGGCGGACAAAAAACAAGACAGGAAATCAAATAGAAAAGGCTTTACGGCCAGACGAGAAAAATTGTTTGTGTGTGAACGCTGTGAAGCACGAACTTGAAAGTAGGGACGAAATGGTTCGTGTGTTTGCTCGGCGACAGCCAAGGAAGAAAAGGATTATTGACCGGAAGCATGTGACCATGCCGGTGTAAGGGGAAGAGAGAGAGAGTGGCAGAGGGAGAAACAAAGGGAGGAAGTAGAAGAATAGGTGAGCAACGAGAGGAAAAGAGAAAGAGAGGAAATACGAACACACACATGCATATATATGGTACAGAGTATAAAGTAGAGAGTTGCATCGAAAAGGTGAAGATAAGCTCACATGCATCGCGTCCATTGAAATAATAATGATAATATATATATATATATATATATATATATATATATATATATATATATATATATAAGCAATGTTAATTCTCTAAATTAGGTATTAACAGTAACTGCACGATAAAGTGAAGTATATTGCCACTTAAATGTGGCTGACCCCTAGGGGTGGATGTTACTGTTGCTTTTAGCCCCAGGAGGACATCTCCTCCAGCTGGCTTATCGACACACTTCTGTGTCCTGTTTGTTTTGCCAAATGAATTTATCCCTCCCATCGAGATCCGTAGCACGAACGGACCCGGCTTTCAGGGTTATTTCCCTTCGTCGGCGTCCGATCGCGACCGATCTGCGATGACATACGTTTGTCGTAATTTGAATTTAACATCTATATATATATATATATATATATATATATATATATATATATATATATATATATATATACAAACACACACGTGCATATATATGTACAGGACGTCAGCAAAGCAACAAGTGCAAATAACACGAAATACGTAAGCAACGAGAAAAAATGGAAAACAGGATAAATAAACACAGAGAAAAAACCCGCCATCAGTTGTCAGCTCTAAATATACTTCTTATTTCAAGCATTCAACAAAAATATGAGTCTTCAAAGACAGTTTCTCCTATAAATTCTAAAATAAAATTATAGGATTTATGGAGGGTGAGATTTGGGTACAAAATAGTTTACTATCTTTCTTACTCTCGCTCTGTATCTGTTTCTCTCTCCCCACTTTGTTTTTTCTCTCACTCTCTATCGAGGGTGACGCCGAGTATCTCTGTTAGCATTAATTCAAACGAGGTAAGTACTAATAGTGGGAAGGATAAATTCGTTGTTCAGCAGCAACGCATCTTTTTAGAAATAAGTGAGTCAGCACGTAGTTGACATTACTCGCGCCACCTGTAAAGAGGTGAAGAAATATATGACAGGTTTTGCTGTTTTCTACACTCATTAATATAACACTTTTGTAATATCCACTATAAAATGCAATTAATTACTGCGAAAGAATGTATTGAAAATATTAAATGTTGGTTGTTAACATGTCTTTTTCTCTTTTTTTTTCTACCTACATAACTAATAAACGTGTAACATTACAATAAAAAACCGTTGAATGATATTGGTATATTTTTCATTTGGGAAAATAACATGAACTAAATTAATATTACACGAAATTTCATGACTTATTCTTTATCATATTGGATATCTGTATATAAGTCACAATTTCCTGGAGTGTTTCGGTTGAGATTTGTTTGTTATGTTCTCGATTAGATATTGATCACACTGGTCACAAAATGAATGCTAGTTGCCAATAATATTCGAATGAACGTATGGTGAATATTACGTTCGACAACGGATAAATGGACACGAGAAGTTTCAATCTCTGAAAGAAAATATTTGAATATCGTGATTTGGAATCAGCCATGCGAACTGCACCACATAGGAGGACAAGCACCATACTAGTATCTAACTCTCTGCCTGGCGTTCTTTGTTAGACGCTGAATAAGCGTAGACTTTGCAGTCTACCTTAGTTGAAAAGGAATATGAGGTAATTTATTTGACACCAAAGCAGCCTGCGAACAAATAAATTAATGAGTCACTCTCTCGAAGTAGCCCACTGAGCTCTTAGCTGTCTTCACGAAATTTTGTTTCTGCAACTAGAAGTTACCATAACCGTCCATTGCGGTAGCGCACAGTCATTTTGTCTTTACTTATGTGACGATGAAGATCTCGTTCTGTGCAATACTGCCCATAAACTAGAAATCGGAATTCCAGAATATTGCCTGGCGTTTAAAAAAAAAAAATTGTTGCTAACTTCACAGAAAGATCTAAAATATGTTCCGTTAGAGAATGGGGAACGCTATGCAGGTTTAATAATTGCTCATTCAAATAAACTTCAGGATGGTATGTATAAAAATATCAGTATCATCTTGCTAAAGCTTGATTAGGAGTATCTGTGATAACATTTTGGTAGCCTAAATATCGTGATTTTTTTGCTTAAAATGAAAAGTGGTTACACAAACTAATTCGGCCACAAATTTGAATATTAAAAAAAAATTACAAATATGTTTGTAAAAGGAGCGCGGAATTCCAGTACGTTATTGGTCCTGAAGACTCTACTTGTAGTCAATCATTGAAAAATTTCGGAGTAAAAAGGAAGTATTGAAGTATGAATAATTGGTCGAAAGAATGGTCCATTTCCTTATAAGTATGAGCAATAAATTGAGTACAAAATTGCACCTTCTCCATAGCCACTTGCATAAATCTCCAGCAAATTCTGAATTGTTCAATGAGGAACTAATGGAGGTTACAGTAGTACACAAGGGTGTTAAGAAGAAAGAGATTAATATAGCACAAACTAATGATTTCCCTCTAACGCTGAAAAGTTCATATTGTGTGTCTTATTGAAACGGTCAATGGAACAAAATAGATACGGTGTTTTGAAGAATCAATATATCCTTAATTAGCCAAAGGTTTTGTGTTCATTTCTTCATAATTTCTCGTGTTTCAATATGGAGCATCATTTTACGTTTTATGTTAACATATGTTGGTGCTTTATAAGAAAACGTATTTGTAATTACTTTTAAGTACATTCAATGATTTCATGCATAAAAATCAGTCTAGCAGCTATCGTATATAATAACACGTCCAGGGGATCTTAATGTTAATAATAGTAAATTGTCGAAGATGATCTCTTCCATTCTGACAAAAAAACTGGAGTCAATCTAGGAAAAGTAATGCCATATTCAGAATGAGCAGACCAAACTTATCCTAATATTATTTCAATATCTTTGGCAACGGAAATTGTGTGACTATACGTACACACATACATACATACATACATACATACATATGTATATATATATATATATGTGCGTGTGTGTGAATGTATGTATGTTTATACACACACACACATACGCACACGCGCACATACACACACGCACACATACACACACACACACACACACACACACACACACACACACACACACACACATATATATATATATATATATATATATATATATATATATATATATATATATTTACAAACAATCATGGATATATTTAGAAATTATCTTTAATTATGTCATTGTTTTAACACATGGTACTCTCCGTAATCGAAACTTGTAGAATATCCGCGTCTTCTATCCTTTGCTCATGTTTGGAAAACCTAAAAATCCCATGATTCTAATTGTATCTATCCCGTAACATTTCAATGTTATTGTCTTTCATTCCATTGCAAGTAAAATGATTCAGAACTTTAACAAGTCGTTCACAATCTACTAGGCTGAATAAGTATCATCTGAATACAGTATCACTCAACAGACGCAAGTCTAAATTCATAACATACCTAACTAGCGAGCAAGACTAACATCTTACCAGCTTTATGCTCATGATATTGTATTGATTAGGCATTGAAACTTACGTAGTCTCCAACAAATACTAAATATATTGTATCTGATGAGGTGGGAGACGTAGTTCCTCATTGTTACCAAACTGATTATATTAACAAAACACTGTGCCTCATTGATTAATGAAATTAATCATTCGGTGAAGCATTAAGCAGTGTTATATCTACGGTTGTCCCTAGGGAATTTAATTATTCATCCCTATAATTACGCAATGAACACTTGCTTTATGCCCGCATACTGAGCTTCAGAATATGCAGATCATATCTAAGGCCAGAGGTAGAACTACTGGAATTAGAATGGTAATTATTTGTCAAATTGAAGAATTATAAAAATTATTTCAGATCATTTCAACGATTTTAGGCGTATGCCGAACACAGGGAAGAAAAATACAATTTGCATTGAACTATGTAAACCCCATTTTTTATTAATATACATAGAGTCACGTGGTTTCAATATTGCATTTATACATTTCGTAATTAATTCAATAAATATTGAAATGAATAAACTGAACCAAATGTAATATCAATAATACTAAACGATTATTTTCGTTTGGTTCACAATTCCTCTTTAATAACAAATTCGATCAAATATATTGTGCGCATTTTGTTTTATTCTGAAAAAATGTAATCAAAATTAATTACTGAAATAATTAAAAACATAGAAATGAATCGAAAAGTGTCAGAATATATAAGGAATAATTGCAAATTTGTTTATTTATATATTAAGGGATGGTACCAATGTCTTGCGAGGTTAATTCTCTTTATAATTACTAACATCAATCTGATTTATATCAAACTACATCCACTCTGTAATTGAATTTATAATGTTAAATTTTGAAACGGTGCGAAGGAAACCGAAGTCGAATGGAATTAATTTAAATTAATTGATATTAATCATAATGGGCTATTGAACTTGATTTACAACATTTTCTTATTAACATAACTCTAAGAACAAACACTGAATGAACAAATATTCCAAATAGAATACCAGCATTTTTGTCGTGAGACGTCAGTTTACCAAATTAAAAACAACGTTGTCTTTTTTTTATCCTTCTAGTAGCTAGTGTTGTGCATATATAATTGAATATATCTTTTCGAGAATATATATATAAAATTTAACATAAACAGCTTGCTGAAAATACTCATTATCGATAGGAATTTTGAAAGGCGAAAGTATAGTTGTCTAGAGTAACACAATACGTTTGCTCTTTACATATTCTTGTTCGTATGTACGTATGTACGTATGTATCTATGTATGTACGCATGAATGTACGTATATATATATATATATATATATATATATATATATATATATATATATATATATATATATATTTATATATATATATATATATATATATATATATATATATATATATATAAATATATATATATATATATATATATATATATATATATATATATATATATATATATATATATATATATATACATATATATATATATATATATATATATATATATATATATATATATATATATATATATATATATAAATTCTCGTGTAAATACACCTCCATATTCATATATACGCATTTACACACATATACAAGCACTTCGTGAAATAATAATATTACCCCAAAAAGTAAATCTGTCATGAGTAGTTTTATTGAACAATTGTAGGTGAATATCAGTCTGGACATGTATTATTATTCTTAGAATTTTAAGCATTAATATTTAGAAAATTACATACTTAGGATATTTATCCGCCCTAAGTAAATCAAAATTGCAAACTAAAGTTATGTTTATGTTTTACCTTATTCAGAGATAAAACTAAATTTAATAGTTGGTATAGGATTATCCAAACATTAAACATTGATGTATTGATCTGTACTTGTATAGAGAGCAGACACACGATACAGGCTATTTGATAGCAAGCGAAATCATCAGAAGAAAAAAATGCCGCTAACATGTGATTCAGCTCGTTAGTTCCTGACACTCTAAGAGAACCGAGCCAACCTAGGTAGTGCCTTGCTGTTATTAAATGACACGTTCTGTGGGGATTGAACTATAAAGTTTTAGTTAAGCTTATTGCTCAACTGCTAAGAACACCGGAGTGATTTTTTTAAAACTGGGTTACTTTCCTTCTATGTTTAGCTGATTGCTGCTTCCTGTATCCCTTTCAGTTCCCCCTCTACTCTGTTTTGACACGTAATCACATTTAGGTTCTCTTAGTTATCCCTGACAAGTATTTCATTACTCCAAATATACCGTCTTGTTAGTTGTCCTGGGACACTGTACGACAAAATACCTAGTCATGATATAATTAATACTATTTTGATATTGGTGAAATAAAGTACGTAAATGGGAGGGCAACTTCAAGGTATAAAACATATGATAAGCATGATAATTTACTGTAATCAAAAACTAATTTTATATTTTAATTGTTGTCAACCATTAATTTTATTTTAATCATTTTATACTTTTATAGATTTCAGTCGTATACAACACTTATATCTACCATCAAAAATCCTGGTCTTATTAGGTTCTTCCGAAAATTTCTGGAATATAATCAATAAAATCCAGAACATTTTCTTTGTTATTCTTTACTTTACTATTTATTCCGTGGTAGTAATAACAGAATTTGGCCCGATTAAATTTTCTGCTATCTAGGGTTCTTCTATGCAAGTTGCCTCCAAATTTAAAAGCTGTGGCTGTTTTTTCTTCATCTAGCAAATCGATTGGAATCATTTTGTTCGACACAGAAATTTAACACTGCACATTTTCATATTTAAAACACGTAAAGCAAATTTGTGGGATGGGATTTATTACCATAAACGCTCTAGCAGCGTATAATAGAAATACTTTTGTTACTTTAGTCCTTTATATTTGGCAAGTGAAAACCAAAATAAATTGTTATGATTTTGTACTTGAGGTATCTAAATTTCCTAGAAATGGTTTATCGACATTTCTCACTTGCTAGATAAATGACTAATAATAAATTAAAATAAATTATAGGTTGTTTCTCTTCGTCGGCTTTAAATATGAATAATTATAAAATACGCCATGTATCTCCAAGCAAATTTGAAGCTTTGTTTATGCTTTAGATATATTTCAAATCCTTTGACGTTGTACAATGAGAAAATAAGATGTAACGTGAAGAGCTATGCGAAGCAGATTGAGGTAAGCAATGGAAGACAAAAGGTAAAAAAAAGAAATGCAAAAACCACGATTAATGCAGATGGTAGAGAAAGATAAGTGAACAAGTGTCAATGTCTGCGTTACAGCAACTCCGTATATAATGAGTTTTCAAAAGAAACCTATCCATAGGATCACACCTGATAAAATTTGCAGATCTGGAATTACGCAGTCTGATGGAGTTCTTGGATCTTATAGGAATGTGAGATATTTCTGCTAAAGTGTGTATCTTCGATATAAGTTGTATATTTTCGTATATTTTTTCTGGGAAGAATCACACGATAGATTAATGAATTTCTTGCATTTCAGTGACAGTCATACTAAAACATATGGCTTTAAATCCAACATAAAATTTACATCTAGTTTTTCAAAATCTAGCGTTGAATTGTTGGACACAAATGTCATGTTTCCTGGAAGCAGAATAGTGAGTGAGCTATTTTGCAAGCCCACATCATCCGACATTCATCTCCACCACTGCACCAATCTTCCATATCATATTAATCGGTCAAATCCGAAATCCCAGTTTTTGAAAATAAAACGGATTTGTACTGACATAGGAGATTACTGGAAATATGCAAATGCCTTTGTATGTCATTATATCAAACGCGGTTACAGTGAATCTCGATTAAGGGAAATGGCAAATGTCGAAAGGGATCTGGGGTGATGAGAAACCAAACAATGAAAAGGCAGACTGTATCAAAAGCACCTAAGATGCCTACAAAATTCTACAAGAACAGGTATAGAAAGACATCTCAATCGCCTACTTAAGGAGGGCATTAACGAAGGCTAATAAATGGAAATCCCCTGGTATTGATAGAGTACCAAATGTCTGGCTCTGATCACCCTTGTCTGCAAACAAAATGTTAGTAATACTATTTAACAGTATTATGAAACCATAACCCTAACCCTAACCCTAAACCTCCCCATTGGATGGCAAATGGTATTACTTAACTCCTCCCGAAAACTAACGAGACCAAAGACCCGAAAACCTACCGGCCTATAACATGCTTGTCTACTACCTATAAGATTTTGACATCTATTCTAGTGGAACAATACATATACGTTTATGAAAGAGAATAACCTCTTTTTCACTGCACAAAAAGGATTCAGACGAGGCTCATACGGATGCACAGATCAGCTCCTAGTTGATTGCATGTTCCTTGAGAACTGCCATAACAAGTCAGGAAATCTCAGCTCTTCATGGACTGATTATAAAAAAAAGCCTTTGAGACCATGCCACATTCGTGGATTCTGAAATCGTTGGACATTATCAAAATTTCTCCTGTGATTTTAGATTTTTAAAGTATATGTTACTATGGGGCACGAAGCTCCAATTATATCATTCTAAGTATGTGGCCCGTAGCAAACAAGCTGATGTCGACCAGAAACACATGCGCCAGTGGTTACGAAGCTCAGGGCTAAAAGCAAGGAGTGAAGGTTTCATATTAGCTGCTCAAGACCAAAGATTATTAACCCGGAACTACCAAGCCAATGTGATAAGAAATAGAGCTGACCAAAAATGACAATTCTGTAACAATGAGATTGAAACTATAGACCACCTAATCTCAGGGTGTAGAAGTCTAGCACCTGTAGAATATAAAGCAAGACATGACAGAATCGGCCAGTATTTACATTGGACAATATGTCGGTATTATAAAGTCAAAACCGCTGACAAATGGTATAAACACCATCCTGAAGCTGTGACTGAGGAAGAAAATGTATCGATTCTATGGGACGTCCCTGTACATACGAACAAAGCTACACAAGCTAATAAACCGGATATTATTATAAAATATCAAACAAAGAAGATGTGTTTATTAATTGACATGAGTATTCCTTGCGATCATCATATAGCGGTGAAAGAATTTTACAAGATCAGTAAATATAAAGACTTGCTAATAGAAACTGAAATAAAATGTGGCACCTCAAGGCGACTACCATACCAGTCATTGTAGGATCTCTAGGAAAGATAAAAAAGAGATACTGAAACCTATCTGAAAATGATACCAGGCTTACCATCCCTACAGGAAGTGCAAAAAAGTCGTGTTAACTGGAACGACTCATGTACTGAGAAAAGCATTATCGCTGTGAAAACAACATCCATTCATGAATTTATTAATTATTTTTTTTTAAATACATATTTTACCTGTGCATTTGCGTGTATAAACTGGGAATGCATACAATGAACTTCTCTGCCCAAGGCGTACGGAAGCACTCGGCGAGAAATGGAAAATATGAAGAAAGAAGAAAAAATAACAACATAATAATAATAATAATAATAATAATAATAATAATAATAATAATAATAATAATAATAATAATAATAATAATAATAATAGACAAGGCAAAGAGCGCAATGCGATTGAAATAGATATTTTATTTGTGAACGATATTTCGACTGCCAGCCTGTTTTATTCGAGTTCAAAATACAAAGTGATAAAAGTTTAAAATAATAGAAATTCAAATCAAAATTAAGAACGAGTGCAACCTGCATCCGCTAGTTGACGGAATAACATCATTAGTCTTTAATTTTTAATTTTATTACCATCGAAAAAAAAAAGCAAAACTTGGAAAGGAAAAAGAAGAATATCCAATGGAAAGTTTTGTATAGAGTTGATGATATTCTCCTGTCATTTTATTCACTCCTCCAGGGCGTGATATTAATAATCTGCAAAAAATATTTCTTCTGATGCATATTTCGTACTGAATCCAGTTTCAGAATATTATCTGAGAATATGCACCTACAGATCTTTTAAACAATTGCAGCCGTTTGGTGTAAAATGTTCAGCAAGTCCTGTCGAATTATTGTTATTGTGGCTGACGTCATGTCTATGCCGATTAAATCTTTTGTTTAATTGTCCTGTTGCATAACCAATATAAATCAAGTCGTATTTCGTACTATCTGCCGCGTAAACCAAATGGGAATCTCTACGTATCGCATATGCTGTATACATCATAACATTTCTGTTATGATTCATGGTGCACTTCACTTGACTACTGTTGTTGCACAAACAACAGGGCTTACCTGTCTTGCAACGGTCTTTCAAGGTACAGCGCAAATGATCCAATGTCAATTTTGGTGGGAGTCAGAATTGGTGGTCAATAGTTCTCTTATATTTTTATTCTGTCTAAAATCTACAATAGGCAGCTGAAGATATATGCTTAAATCGAGGATATTTTTTCGCAATAGGCTGGTAACTTTCATGCAATACTTTTGAAATGCAAGCGAACTTTCGGTGCCAGTTAATCACTAAAGGAATTCTTTCACAAGATATTCCAGTAGTCCTTGCGGACGTCCATCCCGAATATTATGTGCATAGGAATTGTGATTCTTTTCAATCCAATTATGCCAGATTCGATCATCTTCATTTTTATTGTCAGTAAGCATAGGGTTTTCTGACTCCACTTAACATTTTTTCCAAAAATTATTCCTTCAACTTGTGACGACGTACAAATTGAAATAGCCCTTGAGCTAATTTATCATTGACAAAATTCTTAGTGTTTGGGCAGAAATTTAGTCAGAGCACCAAGCATGAGAGATTTTCGGGTGAAAATTTTAGTTTAGATAAATATATGACCGACCGTACTTGGGCAAGTGGTTTTCAGAGTCTCATTACATTTCTGACTACTTTTGGGGTTTTGCTAGAAATCTTCACTAAAATCATGGAACATATTGGGTGATAAAATATGTTCTGAATATTCATGCAAGAAATCAAAATTTTCGTCGTCTTTCTTGGAGAATCTAAACTGAAACTTTCACACGACGGTGTCTCAGTCTTGGAGCTTGGATGAGTTTCTGCACAAGCACTAAAAATTTCGACAGGAATAAACTAGCTCAATGGCTATTTCAGTTTGTCCGGCGTTACAGGCTGTAGGTATGTTTTTTTTTTTGTTTTTTTTTTTTTGCAAAACCTCTATACTAGGAGTCAGAAAAGCCTATGCCTATTGAAAAGGAAAATGATGACGGTCGAATCTGGCATTATTGGAATGAAAAGAATCCCAATTGTAATCCAAATAAATTTCGGAATGGAGCTCGCAAGCACTAATGGAATTTCTTGAATCTTATCAGACAAGTGGAAAGAAGTCCTGGAATACACTCACAATTAAACAATTAAATACAATCAAAATACAATTAGATACAATTATAAGAAGTGAAGAGAAGTCCTGGAATACACTCACAAATTCCCAACGTTACACACTTCGATATTTACCTCATAGCCTTTCTATTGTTATTAGAAAGTCGGATAAGCGAGTCGCAATCGTAATTACTTCCAAAAGTGAGTATATTTCGGCTGGTAAATAAGTTTTAAATGACTAAAATTCTTATGAGTAATTATCTGTCTTTCCAAATACCCTAATTACACAGAGGAAATTGTCAAAATAATCCTGGAAATAGAGGAAAGCAATTTCATTAATAAGGCCGAATCCAGGATATTGTGGTCAAACGAAACACCTGTACTTTATGGTCTTCCTAAAATACATAAAATGTTCGAAATATTTCCTCTAATGAACCCAATTTGCAGCTGCTTTGATTGTTGTACAGCCAACATTTCGGAATGGCTTGATGACTTTCTACTGATGTTGCAAAAAGATCGAGTTCTTATATTCGAGATACGTTTTATTTTTCTAAAATCAACAACATTTTTAAGCGACGTAGCCATTCGAAAACGGTTTATGTTTAACCCTGGATGTTCCTTCCTTACGTCCCAATATTGGCCACGAAGATGGGGTAGAAGTATGCATGAATGCCTTCGAAAAATTGTCAAACAAAAGAAGTCCATTAAATTTTCTCTGTAGTCTATTGAGGGACGCTGTTTTACAAAAAAACACAGTGAGGTTTGGACAAAAAAAAAATTAACCATAATAACCTCGTGGCAGTTAACATCGCTAATGTCTTAATAATGAAATTCGAGACACAATTACGGAAGGAATTCAAATTCCTAGATGGCCATGAACCAATACTCTGGTTAAATATCCTAACGTTGGAGTATCTGCACGCTATACATTGAAAAAAAACAGCTGCAAGGGAGGTAAGCTCTGTTCATTGTACAACAACAGTAGTCTAGTGAATTCCATCAGGTGTCATAACAGAAATGCTATGATTTATGCAGGAGCTGCGACATATAGAGTTTCTCACTTAGTGTACGCGGTAGAATGCACGAAACACAATTTGATTTATGTTGGTTATACAACAGAACAATTAATCGAAAGATTTAATGGGTACAGATATGATGTCAGGCAGAATAGTTTTATTTTGACGGAACGTGCCTAACATTTTGCATCAAACGGCTGCAATTTTGAAAAAAAGACTAGTGCCCAGTTTCAGAAAATATTCTGAATCTGCTTCACTTTCATTACTCACAATGCATTATAAGAAATATGTTTGCGGGTCATGAACATCACCCCCTGGAGGAATGAATAAAATAACAGGAAAATAGTAGCAAATTTATACAAAAATGTTCCAGTAAATATCCTTTTACTTTTACTTTTTCTTTCCGTTTTTTCTCTCTCTTTTCTGTCTTTTTCGTTTCGCCAGTTATAAAATTGAAACTTAAAGACTGATGATGTAATTCCATGAGTGTATGAATGCTAGTTACTCTCGTTCATGCTTTAAATTTTAAGTTCAATAATTTTGAAATCTTTTCACTATGTCTTTTCTTTTTTGTTTTTTTTTTGTTTTTTTGCAAAGAGAGGATGGCAGTCGTAATATCGTTCAATCCAAAAAATATCTACTGGAATTGCATCGAACTCTTCGTCTTGTTTCTTTACATTTGTGAAGGCTTACTTCAATCCTTCTAAAATATAACAACAACAAGAATAGTAATAATAATGATGATGATAATAACAATAAACACATAAACAACTATGACAATTTAAAGTGGGAAACATGAAGGTTGTGGCCAATGAAGAGAGTATACGTGATAGCAATAGAAATTGGTGCACTTAGAAATATCAGCAATCAACTGCCAACATTGCTGAAAAAGATTGGTACAAGTGTGAAGGTAGAACACCTACAAAATCAGCATTGCATATAACTATATGAATTATTCACAGGGTTCTTGAAGCATAACTAGTAAACAAGTGTCAACTTAGTCTTCCGGCTGTGGACAGCTGAAACTTTCCATCGTAATCAGCATAGTAATCAGTGAGTTTTCATATAATAATAATAACAACCCTGATGCAATTCCAGAGACTGGCTCCCATTGCTTCTGAGATTAACTGATTGGAAGTGTTATCATGTGCCCAATACCACAAATTTGCTAGTCCGTTATTTGACTTTAACAACTTGAGCTTGTCCCTTAGTGGCTGCCGATTGGTGAATCTCTGTTCACGAGCAGACGTAGCGGGAGAGCATCATGGCATGCATGGGTGTTTTGGTCATCCTTAAATCAAACCTTAGCTATTGACATTATGAATGGGATTGGCAACTCGACCTGAAGAAAGTTCTGATATGGGCCATTCCTACACGATCATGTGATGTTTATCTTGGTGTGAGATCACCATGTCGCGCACATATTTGTTGTGATGCCTGTACCTTGTGTACACTTATCGAATGTGTAGTCATGTTGTGTATATTAGGATTCCTATATTTGTACACCATTGTAACTTTGATGCTATGCGCTGCTGTCTCATTCAATAATAATGATGATGATGATGATGATGATGATGATGATGATGATGATGACGATGATGTTCTTTTAACTGATTGAAATGAGTATGCCCTGTGACTATAATATATCGTCAAAACAATTTGATAATCTCAGAAAATATAAATTTTGTTAATCGAAATCGGAAAGTTGTAGTATCTCAAACGGTTTCAATACTAGTGATTGTAGGACAACTTGGAATGATAAAAACCCGGAACTAAAAATTATTTGAGAATCTTCCCTGGCGTACCATCCATGCAGGAAGTGCAAAGGATTGTCTTAAATTGTACGTCACAGGTATTGGAAGGATCATTGTCGGTGTGAATTTTCTTTCTTTTCCCCCTTTTATTTTCTTTATTTATATTTTCTTTTTGTCTTTTCTCTGCCTTTCGTCCGCTATTTTCTCTGGCACATGATAGTGTAAATGAACACGTGGGTTTATTCGATTAGCCTATCAATATATACAGTACATTTCTCTGCCTTAGGTGTGAGGAAGACCCTTGGCAAGAAAGGGAAATTGAATTGAAAGGAAATGATAATAATAATAATAATAATAATAATAATAATAATAATAATAATAATAATAATAATAATAATAATAATAATAATTTTCAACTAGCAATAACCACGCCTCGGATTTACCTCATTGGCCATAGTACCGCCTCATGTAAGGCAGAAATATAGACCTCACTAAAGTGGTAATCATTGATTATCTGGCTATGTCCGGTGTTATAAGGAGCTTAGCTTCAATATCAGTCTTTAAGATTGTACTTTTCATAACTATTGAGTTATTTCCATTCTTATTTCTAGTAACACTGGTGCTGATCAGTGCTCTTTATATTTTAGTGACGTCTATATTTCTGCCTGGGGGTTGTAAAATTTCGAATGAGCTACCCGTCTTATATATACATATTTCTTTTAGTCTTTCCCACTAATATGAATCTACTAACGTATGTGACCCTCTCCAGAACTGTTACTTGTTGACACTAATGTTAACAACAACTCATACCTGGATGATGATAATTTGCCAAATATATCGGTTGGTGCATATTATTAGCACCATCTCAACTTGTTGAAATTGAACTTAATTTACTCCCGTACTAAACTGTGTAAAGCCTTTTATGTATAATCTTCGTTAAACAATAAATTACAATTCTCTTTGTGATAGAGACCCTAATATTTGCAAAACTGCAAAACTGCATAATGATTCCATATATCTGCATGTGTGAGACTGTACATTGCTGTATATCTGTCACTTGTTCTTGTTGTTGTTGGCATCCTTTTGTCTCGGGAGTCAATGGAGTTGCCTCTTCAGTTTTGCGCAGGCCTGCGCTAGATGTAAGAAAATCCTGGGTAGCCCAATCGTCAGGATTCATCTCTCGACCTCGCTGATGTAGCCCAAAGTAGTGCAGAGCATTACGTTTGGCACCAGCTTGGTTGCAGGAGCTGCCGGATGAACATCGAATTGAACACTAAACCGCCTACGGGGCTCCACTCAGGATTTCTTTGAAGGTTTTCTCCTTTCGGCAACCCTGGAGAGGGGCCCAATCAGGGTACTGTCAGCCGGAGCCAGCTGATCCTGGGACTCGTGTCAGGCAGGGTCGTCACTCCCTGATGTAGTGAAGAAAATCGCTACCTGCTACCTAATAGTTGTGACTACATTTATGATATTATGATGTGGAAACAAAGTTTGCTCTTTTAGAAGCGTTGAGATATACTGAAATATACAAATAAAGAAATATTTTACATAATAATGCTAAATAGGATAGAACATCCTTACATTGCATAAACAATTGTTAGCAGCCAGCCATGAGACTCGAACTCACAACTCAGTGATTACCGGTCAGAGTGTTTTACCTTTAAGCTAAACTGCCTACACCACACAATTTTGAGCTATTGTTATTATTAATTTTGTATTTGTGTTTGTCAATAAATTGTTTGTGTCTTAGACATAGATTTTATCATATTCACTCGATTTAGGGACATTGTTATGTTGTGATGCAATTACAGAGTCTCTGATAACCTCAGCAAAATTTACTCCATGTTCGAAAATGAAACTCTATCAATTAGAATTCGGTGCACATTGATACAGTTGAATGTTTGTTTTCAGCTTATTAGCATGTTTATTTATCGTCTCGAGACATTGAAGTTATTCCATGTAATCTTTGTTCCTACTAAATTTTCTTCCATACAGTGGAATTTCTATTTTCTATCCTTAATTCTTGTTGGCACTGTTGCTTTGGCTCAAATTAGCGTTTATTGCGGATGTCACAAAGAAATGTATTCCAAACTATATTTTCCTGTGATTTTCGAGCATAAATTTGTAAAGGCAGAGGGACTTGCGCTTTATTTCTAAGAAATCTAGCAACCAAATAGGTAGACAACTGTTTGCTCCCGTTACTATGGTTTATTAGCTTTGCGTAGACCGATAGGCGGTTTATGTATGTCTTGTAAAATAGTGCAGCCATCTTCTGAGAATATTGGAAGCAATTTAAACTGATATTAATTTTGTTTGTTTGCGGGTAGATATAGGAAAACTTCAATATATTATCATTCTATATTCACAAAAGTAAACAAAAAAAAGCAACATATAGATATCTTACCGTGTGACATATATAACTTGCTGGTCTTATTATTCTCTATAACGTACACATTGCCAGCCAGTATTATCATCTTTATGGCGCTAGTTCGTTTTATATTTCTTTTTATTCTCTCGGTATGAGGACGTTCTTGAAGTTGTAATTCAAAGCACTTCTAAATCCAAACTGCCTACATGAAAAAAAGTACTGAATATGTTACAGAATAAATGTTGGTTTAAACGCAGGAATATTACTTGGCTGCAATATTCACAGTCAAAAAAATGAGTTACATGTGCCACTGTAAGAAATACTAAAGTATTATTATTGGTTTTAATTTATATTGGAGAGATAGGTCAGTTCTACTACAGGCACATGACCTCAGTTTTTGGTGGAGGGGCTAATCATTTACAGAGATCCTAGTTTGCAACCCTTATTCATTTCACAGATCCCAAAAGCCTGACCGGGCCTTTTGATCCATCATTCCATCTCCGCAGCTGTTATCGGCATTTCGCAACGCTCCACACCCTTTGCCGAGATTCGTAACACTCCTTCGAGGTAGGAACTGACTTCTTTCCTTAGAAACTGCCATTTGTCCCAAACAATTGAGCGAGGTGCTGTTTAAATGTTGCAAACATCTATTTGGGCTTGAGTATCGTGCGCCAATTTTGGTCCACCGAAGAACAAATTGTGGCATTGCGTCTCTGCAACTTGGGCCCATCGAGCGGGTTTTCTTTCTTTCTTGTCATAGAGCACGTGCGTTAGCTCTGACAATGCACCCTTCCTGTTACGAGTTGAAAAAATGGGGTAAGGTTAATCTCATCACCAGCACGTCATTTGCAATTATTTTCCTAAGCATCTCGCCTAAGTTTCTAAGTTCGCTTGTATTCCATTTCATTCTAAATCTAATGCCTTTTTAAAGCTTAACTGATTCCACTGTAATTTAACTTTTTGAGAGCAAAACCTCATTTGTTGGTTGTGATTGACTTTGCCGATGCCTGCTTAACTAATTTCTAATCTGGCGTCCGTAAGATTTCTACATCGCGAGTGACTCCTACAGCTCCCAATAACCAAGTTCCAATCTTCTAGACCTATCTAGGATGCCTGTATATATACGCAATTTGTGGTATGTGTAACTGATAATTTTCAAAAAGTGGACAACTTATACTGTTTTCATCTACTGGTATGGAGAAATTCCTTTCTCTATATGAACTAGAACACCCGATGCGATTAATCTTCACCCGCGTTGGAGTATCCTGAAAATCTATTCGGTTATTGTCCGAAAGTTGAAGGTGTCTGATCAGGTCTCAGAAGCTTTTAGTAACCCTTGTCTATCTGCCAGCTCACACATTCCAGATTATCTCTAAGATGGTGATCTAATAGCCCAATATCAGAAAATGTCGACATGTTTCCCAGGAAAATCTCCAGACATCTGAAGAAATCTCTTTGTCCTATTTCTGTCGGTGTATGAACAACCACGAGTCTGAGGGCAAGCCCATCACTACCGTTCACATGCAAGACGGGCAACTTACTTTTAGATCCTGGAGGATAGTCCTTATGAAGACCTCACCGGAACAACAACGCTGTTCAATCCCTTCTTCAATTCCCGTTTGACATAAACATATATATATCTGTAAAGAACGGTCAGCAACATTCGTCAGTACATCTACACATAATGAACTAAGGTTGTTGCGTGGATGACCTTGTTTCCAAGGCGACACCAACGCATGTGAATTCATACTCCCTATGCTGAACAAGACTATGTTAAATTAAGAAATACTTTCGAAAAAGGGTATTCGGAGTGATTATATTGAGGACGTGAGATTGGACGTTCCATCGCAATATGTAGAGTTTTACATGAGCAGTTATTATAAAGGCTTTAGTTGACATTTCTCCTGAAATGACCTATTCCCTAAGGGTATTTAACGTTTCTGGCGCTTTATGTATTATTTGAAGTTAGAATACAGTTTATGACCTATTGCCGTTGCTGCTCTTATTTGAGGCTCACCAAGTATATTACCGGCTAGTTCGAACATGGAGGTGCAGGGTTTAGGTAAGTATTTGATGTTCTTTGTTGATAATGTTCCCGTTGTTTTGTGGTATTCTAAGCGGTTGTTTTTGCTGATGTCTGAAATATGGAAGCAATAGTTGTTGGTGAGTTCTCTTTTCTCATTATTATTGTTATTTCCACACTAGGTGTTTATGTTGGTGTTGCAGTTCAATTAGTACTTACTGTTCTTGTTGCAGTTGCTGTGTTGTAGTTGTCACCAGTCTCTGTTTTATTTTACTTTTTAAGGTGAAAGGAAAGGGTTCCCTAGCCTCCTCCTCTATAGGAAAATCTCTATCCTAGTGTAGCATATTGCTTCATTCTTACGATGTAAGTTTTTTTGTGCTGCACACTGAACTGAGACCCAACCTGCTTCCGTGACGCTAATTCTTATGTGCGTATTTTCATTCTTCTTGTTTTGTATGTATCTTTCTTCTCCGTGTAGCATTAGCAGTGTTAAGAGATACTCTTCTTTTCTTTCTTTTTAATAGGCTTCTTTCACATTTTAAATGTCAATGCAAGGATTTATATTTTGGTTTCTTTGACGCATCACATTTGCAAAACACTAAATTTCGATTTGTCTTTTTTCGTCATTTTCAGCGATAGTGTTGCGTTAATGGTGGTAGCGCTGGCAACTTTGGATGAATTTGCACGTGTCATGTGCGAACATTTTCTTTTTCCCATCTTATTAATTTTCATATTTTTCAGTGTTGTTGCTTAGGCTGGCTATTGTGAGAGCGGTGGTGTTTCTGTTGCTGTTGTTTCAAACGTGTTTATTCTATTGTTTTGTCAGTGTTGTTGGTCTTATCGATTCTACTGTTACAACCTCTTTCCGTATTTGTTAGTTCAACCCGGAAAAACTGACAGTGAAAGTCAGTTTCGCCTTCAAAACTAGCTTCCACCATCCTCTCTCCTCCGTTTGCCGAAGTAGAGTTTTCCATATTGTATCTTTAAATAGTAATGGAAGAAAATCGCTCTCTTTGAAATTCTGCCTACTTAAGGCAGATGACAATGAATTTAAGTAGAACTTTAAGATCTCTACGAAATTCCACCTAATATAAAAAATAGACTTACGACCATAAAAACAAGTGAATAACTCACAGAACAATGGTGACACGTCCTGGCGATAAAATACAACAAACGGAATAACAACTTCCACCTTACCACTACCATCACGAACAACAATAACAACAGCAGCAATAATAATGATAATAATAATAATGACAACCACAAAAACAGCAACAACAAGAGCGGCTCAGAAAAGGGAAGACTATCGTAATTTCCAATTCCACTGAAATGGCTAACCGACAAGATTACAGACCAATAACTTGTCTCCCCACAATTTACAATGACATTACTACAATGATCTCGCAGAAAAGTAGAAAATATCTGGAAGAAAACAACCTGTCTCCAGAAGAACAGAAGGGATGCTACAAGGGTTCATACGGCTGTAAAGACCAACTAATGATCAATAAAGCCATAACTTTAGACAGCCGCAGAAAGAAGAGACTAAGTATGTCCTGGAACCATTACCGAAAGGCTTTTGATAGTGTTCCCCACAAATGGATCCTAGAAACACTAAACATGAATCAGTAATCATAAAATATATAACAGATTCCATGAATAACTGGCAGACAGTACTACAGCTCCAAACGATAGAGGGACTCATAAAAACGAAAGCCATTCCCATTAGGAGAGGAATATTGCAAGGAGACACGCTCCTTCCACTCTTTTTCTGCTTGACACATTCACTTTTATCTGACATGCTAAAGACAACTGCAACGGATACAACTGTTACGGCAAAGCAATCGGATGACATAAAACTGTACGCTAGAAATTATTCACAGATAGAAATATTACTGCAGACTGTACATGGATTTACTAAAGACATGAATATCAAATTTTTCTTAGAAAATGTGCCAAAGCAACATTGCAAAGAGGAAAACTGGTTAAGAGTAGCAACATCACCCATTCTTATGTACGTATTTTTACTCTTATTGTTTTGTATGTATCTTTCTTCTCCGTGTAGCATTAGCAGTTTTAAGAGTTACCCTACTTCACTTTCTTCTTAATAGGTTTCTTTCACTTTCTAAATCTTCAATCCACAGATGTATATTTTGGATTCTTTGACGCACCACAGTTGCAAAACAGTATGATTTGTATGTTTTCATCCTTTTCAGCGATAGTGTTGCGTTAATGGTGGTAACGCTGGTGGCTGTGAATGAATTTGCACGTGTCATGCGCGAAAATTTGCTTTTTTCCTCATATTAATTTTCCTTTTTCAGTGTTTTTGCTTAGGCTAGCTTTTGTGAGAGCTGTGGTGTTTTTGTTGCTGTTATTTCAAATGTGTTTATTTTTTATGTTTTTTCGGTGTTGTTGATCTTATCGATTCTGTTGCTACAACCTTTTTTCCGTATTTGTTAGTTCAACTGGGAAAAAACTGACAGAGAAGCTCAATTTCGCCTTCAAAACCAGCTTCCACCATCCTCTCTTCTCCGTTTGCCGAAGTAGAATTTACCATATTCTACCTTTAAATAGTAATAGAAGAAAATCGTTCTCTTTGAAATTTTCCCTACTTAAGGCAAATGACATTGAATTTGAGTAGAACTTTATGATCTCTTCGAAATTGCACAAAGTATACAGGAATATACTTGCAACCATAAAAAATAAGTGAAGAACTCACAGAACAATGGTGACACGTCCTGGCGATAAGATACAACAAACAGAATAACAACGTGCACCTCACCACTACAATCACCAACAATAATAACAACATCAGCTCTAATAATAATAATAATAATAATAATAATAATAATAATAATAATAATAATAATAATAATTATTATTATTATTATTATTATTATTATCATTATTATAATAATTAACCAACTGGAATGCACCCGGGCACGATAAAATCCCCAACTTCTGGTTAAAATATCTGACAGGAACGCATATGAGAAATTTAATGATATATTTG
Organism: Octopus bimaculoides; assembly: GCF_046866305.1. Lineage (NCBI taxonomy): Eukaryota > Metazoa > Mollusca > Cephalopoda > Octopoda > Octopodidae > Octopus > Octopus bimaculoides. The sequence goes on along the minus strand of NC_142930.1, from coordinate 39,588,976 downwards.
CAGAGACAGAGACAATGCCTGAATGGCTCAGGGAAGGGAAGATTATCCTAATTCCCAATAACACTGAAACGGCTAACCCACAAATTACAGACCAATAACTTATCTCCCAACAATTTACAAAGACTTTAGTGCAATAATATCGCAGAGAATAAGCAAGCATCTGTACGAAAACAACCTGTTTCCAGATGAGCGCAAGGAATACTGCAAAGCCTCATACAGCTGTAACAATCAGCTAATGATCAACATAATGGCAGACAACCGCTGGAGGAAGGAGGGTTTTAGTGTGGCCTTGATCGATTCCTGAGAGGCTTTTAATAGTGTTCCCCACACATGGATCCTAGAAGCACTAGCGATGAATAACGTAGCACCAATAATTATAAAATGATAACACATTCCATGGATTAATCGTAGACAGAGCTACAACTCCAATCAAGAGAGGGACTCATAAAAGCTAAAGCCATCCCTATTAGAAGAGGTATATTCTAGGAAGATACGCTCCCTCCACTCCTTTTCTGCTTGGCACTGAGGCTTTTATCTAGCATGCTAAACACAACTGTAAGCGGATACAACTGTTACGACAAAACAATCAGTTGCCTTTTATATATGGATGACCAAAAACTGTAAGCTAGAAATGATAATGATCGGGAAACCTTACTACAGACAGTACATGGATTTGCCAAAGAAATAAATATCAAATCTGGCTTAGAAAAATGTGCCAAGGCAGCATTGAAAAGAGGAAAACTAGTTAAGAGTAGAAACATCACACCAGATAAAGAAATTGAAATAAGAGAATTAGACTAATGTCAGGCATACAAATATTCAGGTATCACTGAATAATAATAATAATAATAATAATAATAATAATAATAATAATAATAACAATAATAATAATAATAATAATAATAAAAATAATAATAATAATAATAATAACGACCATGATGATGATGATGATGATGATGATGATGATGATGATGATGATGATGATGATGATGATGATGATGATGATGATGATGGTGATGATGATGATGATGTTGATGATGATGATGATGATGATAATAATAATAATAATAATGATAATAATAATAATAATAATAATAATAATAATAATAATAATAATAATAATATTAATAATAATAATAATAATAATAATAATAATAATAATAATAATAATAATAGTAATGATAATAATAATAATAATAATAATAATAATAATAATAATAATAATAATAAAAATATTCAGACAAATACAAAACAAAGACACCAGGACTTACAAATATATATAACATACAGAAAATTGCACTACTGGGTACTGCACACAGGCGTTAGGTACTGCACACAGGAGGGGGGAGGAGGGGGATGAGCAGGAGGAGGAGGAGGAAGAGAAGTAGGAGGAGGAGAAGGAGGAGGAGTAGGAGGAGAAGGATATATGTGACGAAACCACCGTTGCTGATACGATGTGGTGTTTAAAAACATGGCGCATATTATACTAGAAAATGTGATATACATTATAACAAAAAATTATCCTGAAATAGAAGACGCCATATGGGTGAGAAGGATGATGATATCAGTGTAAATACTGTTAACGGTGATGTTGATAAAATGCATGACAGTGATATAGTTGAGATTGTTGGTTGTAATGAATATATCGATGACTTCAGTAGATATCGTTAATATTATGCTTTCGTTTTACATGAGTTTTACTTGTATTCCTCATTAGCAAGTCCTGAGTTTTGAGATGCGTGCCTCATTTCATCTTGTGATGGTAGGATGTATTCCATATTGCTTTGGTGCGAAGAAATTGGATTGCGATCTAATTGTATATCCTTAAAAACGTATGTTATAAATTGTATGGCATTTCAGATTAACAACCAATCTATCACAGAGTTTGAATTAGTTTCTGTGCAGTTTGGGAACAATTTATAGGCATGTAGTGTAGTACAGAGAGTGAGGCTGGTATCTAGGGTTTTTCTTTTTTTGCGTTGGATCTCTATATTTTTTTCCTTCCTGGTAAGCACTAATGCTAATGAGTTTATTAATTCATTAAATGATAGCACTACTTAATTAAACTTCTCTTTCAATTAAAAATAAAGGACATTATCAATCGTGTTGGGAATTTCACTTGCTTGCAGTTAATAATGTGTTACTGAATTTCATTTCTAATCATATTGAATGAGGATTGTGATGTTATTGCATTTTTCACATCCTATATCCTATTAAGCCATTATGTAATTTTGGTTACATTGAATGCTATTTTTTGGGTATTTCCTCCAGTGGGATTGAACTTCTGTTCATATTCGTGTTTCACTTAAATTGATGTTTCTTCGTATAAACGCACGATTATTTGATATTCCGTCCAAATGAGTTATTCCTTTTAATGAAGTGCTTCCGCATTTCAAATCCTCTTATCCTGCATTTCTTTGCCGATATGATGTCCTTTATTTTAGAAAGAGAAAGGATTTCTGTTTTGTACCTTTAATTATTTAAATGCGTTCCCACTTTCTCTATCATTTCTATTTCATATTACTTTCTTATTTTTTATATTATTTTCAGTTTCACTCAATAAAGACGTGTATTTCTCTATTAATGAGTAATATTTTATGAGTGATTCTTTATTGTGTGTATGTGTGCGCATGAAATCGTGTGAAGATTGCACTTCTCATTATATGATTCAACCAGTTTTCTTGATATTAATTCTCATACTGAACATATTAGACCAATCAATCAGATAATTCTCGCACAAATTATTTTAATGCCTTTGTCTTGCAAAAATGATTAAAAAGAAGACGGACGTTCTGTATGTAATGCTTTGATCTATAAGATACATTCCAACCAGCTTTACTTAACGAACAAAATTTTATCATACGTTTATTAAGGTTTCTTGTCTTAAAACCACGAGAATGATCAAGTTCAATCTATAAGTTAACGCATAAATTTGGTCATTGCTGTCTTCAAATCATAACATTCGTGAAAGTGGTTATACTATAGAATTATTACATATTTTATGACATGTCTTACATAACATTGAGACATGAGATATGCAATAACAAAAATGTCCGTTTCCGGAAAAAAAATCTGATTTTAAATTGGCTTCTCTATTCATAATTTAAGTAATTATTTGCAGTATTCTTTCCACAAGACTTATTTTAAACCACCTAGACCTTATTTTTTGAGATGTTTAGTGCTCCCATATATATGAATCAAACATTTGTGAATATGTAAGATCTAGTTTGTTCTGTAAATGAGGTAATAGCCATAATTATACTACTCTTTCTCTCTCTCTCTCTCTCTCTCTCTTTCTCACTCTCTTTGCGCGCGTGCACACACACACACAGACACACACACACATATATATACGCGTAGGCGTAGGGTGTGATGCGAAGCTCGCGTCCCAGCCACATTATTCGTGGTCCAGTCCTACAACATCATCCACTATAGCATCGGGCCGACGCAATTCTTGGAGTGGGTGTTCGGAAATGGAAAGCCTGCCATGTGTATATACATATAGATACACACGCACATATGTAATATATATAACGCGATTGGCATGTTTGCGTCCCCGTAACATAGGGGTGGTTCGGAGAAAGGCAGATTGAGTAAGGATTAGCTTCAAAAGCATCAGTTTTGGGGTCCATTTGTTCGACTAAATCCCTTCAAGATGACCCAGCATGGCAACAGTCACATGTCGGCAAGAAGTAAAACATAAAAAGAAATATATATATATATATGTATGTATATATCTCAGCAATTATATATATATATAGATAAATTCCCATCTCTTAAATTCCGCATAGGGGATATGTCTGCACGGTGGCTATTGCGCAGCATATACGTTTATAATGTAATGCATTTGACTTAGATGTTTTCAACTTCTACTTCTTAATACTTGTTATTTCGTTTTCCTCTTCTTCTTGATTGAATTGTTAGCAAACTCGACAAAACAACTTAACGGCATTTGTTCCGCCATTTCGATATTAGTTCAATTTCTGACGATGTCGACTTTGCTTCTCTTAACTTTAGAGTCGACCAAGTAAGTGCCAGTGGAGCACTTCAATCGATATAGTCGATTATCGCTCTCCTCAGAAAGTCACTCATTTTGCTTGAGAGTAGTCATGTTGTATTGTTTCAATGATTGACAAATTCTTTCAGCTTATATTTTGCAGTTGCCATTATTTATACAATTAAGCCAGCGACGTGGAAGAATCGCTAGCACGCTGTCAAAAATGCTTAGCGGTATTTAGCTCGTTCTGAGTTCAAATTCCACCGAGGTCAACTTTGTCGTTCATCCTTTCAGGGTCGATAAATTAAGAGAAATTCTGGGGTCGATTACATCGACTAGTGCCCTCCCACAAAATTTCAGGCCTTGTGCCTATTGTAGAAAGCAATATTTATACAACTAATTACAATTAATGGGCTGCCCTTCTTGTAATATATTATTGCTAATCATATTAGCAACGCGATATTACAAGGACAGTAAATCATAAATTCTCCTCCATCTCCTCCTTCTTCTTCTTCTTCTTCTTCTTCTTCTTCTTCTTCTTCTTCTTCTTCTTCTTCTTCTTCTTCTTCTTCTTCTTCTTCTTCTTCTTCTTCTTCTCCTCCTCATCCTCCTTCTTTTTCTTCTGCTTCTCCAAATTTTGTTCTTCCTCTTCTTCTTTTGTCAATCGCGGTCATATTTCATTAAAAAGGCCACGTTGTTTCATGTTCACTATGACAGTTTTGAATATCACAAACTATACGATTGCGGAGTAAACAACGAAAGATTTTCAGAATGAATTTCATTATCCTTGACCTGTTCACTCAGTGAAACTTTCTCGACCTCTTCTAATTAATAGTCTCCAACTCTAATCAATAGTGCACTTGTGTCAGCAAATTAACATACTGCTATTACTTATCACAAATGCTGCAATTTAAATAATTTAGGACATAAACAACCTCATTTTATTAGATGTGATATATGTTAGCATGGACACCTTCTGCTCTGCAAATGACATCCTTTTTGTCTGCTGCTATTCATCTATTTATCTTTTTTATGACTATAATTTATTTATATCATCAAATGCACATGCGTAATTAACTTGTAATTATTTTGTGAATTAAGCACTAACAGTACAACTTGTATTCATAATTCTTATGAGTACTTTAACTATTACAATTTATTGTACGAGCTAAATTGCATACCTCCCTGCACTGCACTATTGTCTGTTTTCTGTGCACATGTGCCATATCAATTATATATAACAAACTGTATATATATATAAATTTAAGGAATTGAGTGAACGCATGTTATAACTACATACTTTATTCCGACATATGTTTCGAAGAATTACAAATTATGCGATCCATAGGAATCGTCGATGTTAAAACTGTAAACTTCTCCTCAGGGAAATGTATGGGAACCATCTTAAACTTAAGACATTATGACCGAGTATGAGAACTATAGTTGGATAAGGTTATAACGTAATTCATTTGAAAAAACCGTTAGAGATGTGGACGCTACCAGATAGTACGTTGGACAAGAAAGAAAGAGAAAAGAAAAATTGTAGAGAGGAATGTTATGTAATAAAAATGCATTATAAATGGGGTTAATACTGTGTTTCTGTGTTCACTCCATTCCTTAAATTTATATATACTCAAATATCCAAAATATCAAGGAGTTTCTGCCTCACAAACAGGAATTAAACCACAGTTATATTGTGATCTTTGCTACCCTGGTTTCTATTAACCCATTTATTCTATCCGAATTATTATTAATTATGATCAAATAAATACACATAATTAATTATATATATATATACATATATATATATATATATATATATATATATATATATATATATATATATATATATATATATATATATATATATATATATATATATATATATATATATATATATATATATATATTTGTACCTCATTATACGTGACTTACTTCGCATTGCAAGGATATTGTAGAGATCCCTACGCTTTTTTAAAGAACACCTTCGACTGTTATATGCATAGTGTTCTTATTTTTATTTTATCTTATTTTTATTTATTTAAAAATATTTTGTAAACAAATTTAATCGTTTTTATGGATGGTTCGATATATTATGAATGTATTTTGACAAATGTTTGCTAGTATACACTCTGCAATTTTTAAAAAAAAGTTGTCTGAATATATATGTTAAGACCTAAAAGCTTTTTTATTTGGATGTATGTATTGTAGCAATGCATATGTATTCGTATGTGTGCAACCATGCTTATGTATAGCGCCTATGTTTATACTTGTGCACATATATACATGGTTTCGTGTCCGTTCGTCTTTGTATATGCGTGGGTAAGAGTGTATGCTTATATTTAAACATACATGCATATATTCGTGTGTGTGTTTCCATGTTACATATGAGAATGTGCGCTCATGTTAATACACATACATGCTTGAATGTGTGCATACACATGTATACAACTATATTTGTGTGTATTCGCGTACATATTCCTATATATCTATATACGTGATGCTAATATACATTTTTGTATAGACATATATACGTAATCCAATTTTGTGAGCGTTTGTTATATACGCTCCTTTTTTCTTATTTCCTACTTTCTCTTTCCTTCTCTATTTCATTCTTCCCTACTTTCTTTCCTTCTCTATTTCTTTCTTTCTTTCATTCTTTCTGTCTTTCTTTCCTCACGCAAACCATGCTTTCTCCCTATCTGCATTAGTAACGTCATCATCTATACACTACTCTTTTCAACCCTTATTTCTCCACTCCATAAGTTTAAGATACACTTGCTTATTCCAACGCTGAACAATTTATGCGAGCATGATTGCGTGCATATATGTATATATATATACATATGTATTCGTGCATGTGTTTATGTCTTACAAATATATTCCTACATACATATGTTCTCCGTACGTATTTTGATGTATATACGGGTCGTATGAATGTTGTAGACTGGTGTGCGTATATACTGTTCTAAAATGTTTATTTTATATTTAATACAGTGTAAAATTTATTTTAATTTTAATGTGTCAATTGAGCGATAATTCGAATATAATTATTTCCAATATGTATTTTGAACCCACTTTTCAATTTAAGGTTTTCTTTGATTTTTTTAAAAAATACGATGAATCATTATTGTATATTGAACTCATTTGTTTTTGTTATCTTGTTCATTGCATACCTAAGACAGTTATTTGAAACGACCAATGAAACAGATCCATGTGTTTTATTTTTATATTAGTCTTGATTGCATCGTCATTTCACTCACATTTCTAACAAAACTGTCCGATGAACGGCAAACTGTGAGTAACAGATTTTTGTTATATTTCTACTGCTTTTAAACAAAGCATATTACCTTACTCTGGAATTTGAGTACTCTTTTTTCCAACTTGTTGCACATTAATGTGCTTACTCTGGTATATATATATATATATATATATATATATATATATATATATATATATATATATATATATATGTGTGTGTGTGTGTGTGTGTGTGTGTGTGGCAATCGACGAGCAGACACGGAAACTAACTTCATCCCCACTTTCAAGTTCGTGCCTCACAGCGTTCATACACATAATTTTTCCCGTCTGGCCGTATAGCCTATTCTGTTTGTTTTCCTGTCTTGTTTTTTGTCCGCCACTACATTCCTCCATGGCAAGGTTTCATTTGTGTATACAAATTTAATTTGCGGTCCATGGGAAGAGCCGTTTTAGCGATGCGTCCTGCCCAGCTCTTCGAAACGCCGGTGTTAAAACGGGGGTAGCTGATGAAGAAGAATGTTCTCTATGTGGCTTGTGTGTTTTCTCGTCTACGTTTTGTTTGCAATGTCCTGTACCCAGATATGCACCTATACATACAGGTGGATGTCGGTAGGCACATACCTGTACGTATATACGCATATACTCATTTACTATTTGTTTTTACATGACCGAATGCAGCGTCACCAATATGTAAGTAGTTTTCGCAACTTTATATTTTCCGACGCTACTCTCTCTTTCTCTTTCTCTTCCTCTTCATTTTTCCCCCTCACGTTCTTCCTCTGCTTACTACTACGTATCTCCTTTTCCCACCTCGGACTTCCTCTCTTCCTCTTTTCCTCTCGTTGCTCACCTATTCTTCTACTTCCTCCCTTTGTTTCTCCCTCTACCACTTTCTCTCTCTTCTCCTTACACCGGCATGGTTACATGCTTCCGGTCAATAATCCTTTTCTTCCTTGGCTATCACCGAGCAAACACGCGAACTTACTTCGTCCCCACTTTCAAGTTCGTGCCTCACAGCGTTCATAGACAAATAATTTTTCCCGTTTGGCCGTATAGCCTTTTCTGTTTGTTTTCCTGTCTTGTTTTTGTCCGCCACTACATTCCTCCATGAAAAGGTTTAATTTGTGTATACAAATTTAATTTGCGGTCCATGGGAAGAGCCGTTTTAACGATGCGACCTACCCAGCTCTTCGAAACGCCGGTGTTAAAACGGGGGTAGCTGATGAAGGAGAATGTTCTCTATGTGGCTTGTGTGTTTTCTCGTCTACGTTTTGTTTGCAATGTCCTGTACCCAGATATGCACCTATACATACAGGTGGATGTCGGTATGCACATACCTGTATGTATATATTCATATACTCATTTACTATTTGTTTATATATATACTACACCCCGCCAAAACTACAAAGGTTTAAAGGATAAAAACTTCCCTGAGGAAAGACGACAGATGTCCCCAAGGAGAAAATTCAAGGACGTGCGCTCTTCAGAAATCACACGCAACGCAGCAGCTGAGCAAGAGTCTTTTTTGTGCATGACGCAAAAGATTATGCAGCAGCTGACGTGGCTACGCCAAGCACAGACAAGGAACCTTGCCCCCCACTGTGCAAGATCACCACAGCCAACAGACATGGGATGGCCTCCCCCTAACGCCTGCACAGGCATCACGCCAACATTTTTACTAAATATTGGGGGCCTGTTGCATTATAATTATAAAAGCAAAATTTCTTTCCTGAGAGACCTTGCTGCATGCAATCAAGCCCTATGCATAGCACTCGTGAAGACTCACCTCAGCCCTGATATAGAGGATGCAGAAGTACACGTACCAAAATATGTCATACTGCGAACAGACAGAAGAGAAAGGAGCCATGGTGGAGTTGCTGTATACAACCGTGACGTCTCACACCCCAGGTCTTACTGTCATACTCAAATTCGGTATGCGACACCCTAGTGGTATACATAAGACAACATAATATAGTCATATGCAATACATATTGCCCACCGGATGCTCCAAACTACATAGGCAAATTTGAAGATTGCCTCACTAGAATTAAAGAAATCCTCATGAAACTGGAACACCATGTGACCATATTTCTTATGGGTGATTTCAACTTCCCCAACGTCAAATGGCCCGAAGGTCTCATACTCTCAGGAATGACTTATCACAAGCAAGCACAGGTGGAATGACTGCTCAGTCTCACCAATGCCCTATTCATGGAGCAAACTGTTCTCAGACCAACTAGAGCGAATAACATTCTAGATCTCTGCTTCACGAACAATACGGACACCATTCATGATGTGAAAGTGACGCCGACATTAGTTTCGGATCACAACATAATAGAGCTGTCTATGTTTGGGCCAAAAGAAACCAGAGACATACAGCCTAAAGGATGCACCCAAAATCTCTCCAATCTGAACTTCCACAAAGCGGACTGGAAATCGATTCAGAAAGAGATCCTCAGAGAGGATTGGCCAAAATGTCTCTCCGCACCAGACGTTGACATGAAATTAGAATGTTTCATGTCAACTGTGAAAGCCATAAGCCAGAAATATGTCCCAGAGCACAAGGCCAAAACAAATACGAACAAGATTCCAAGGGAGAGGAAGATCCTCATGAGACGACGGACAAAAGTTGCAAATCGACTCAACCAGCATCCCAAGAATGGCCAACGGTCCCGCCTAAAAACGACACTGATGGAGATCGAAAAAAGGCTGCAACAATCCTATGTCAAGGTGAGAGCAGACAAAGAAGCCTGGGTTATAAAAAAAACATTAAGTCAAACCCAAAGGCCTTCTTTCATTACGCAAAAGAAATAGCCTCAGTACGCTGCAAGATTGGACCCCTCTTCGAAAAGGATGGCTCCCTCACAGACAGTCCAACTAGGATCAGTGAGGTACTGAATGAGCAATTCAAAAGTGTCTTCACCACTCCATTGGAGCACAGACAAGTGAACAAACCAGTGGACTTCTTTGCTACCTCCCCTATAACCAGTGAGGCAGTTACGATGTAATACATCAACATTAGCGAAGAAGATGTACTACTAGCTATACATGAAGTGGACACAAACTCAACTGCTGGCCCTGGTGGTTTCCCAGCAATCCTCCTTAAATCGTGTAAGCATGCCCTGGCAAAACCCCTCCAGACCCTCTTCCAGAGCTTTCTCGCAAACGGAAGAATGCCAAGCAAGCTGAAGGAGGGAATAATATGCCCAATCCATAAAGGGGGAAGCAGAGCAGATGCCAAAAACTATAGGCATATCTCTCTGACTTCACACATCAGCAAAGTCATGGAAAGGATAATCAGAGGAAAACTAATCGCATTCCTTGAAGAAAATAAATTGCTGAGTGATACCCAACATGGCTTTCGACCTGGTAGGAGCTGCCTGACCCAGCTCTTACAACATTACGACTGGATGTTGAGGTAGTTACTCAACAACTCAAATGTGGACGTAATATACCTTGATTTTGCAAAAGGTTTTGACAAAGTGGATCATGGTGTGATATGCCACAAACTGCGTGATCTTGGCATAGCTGGAAAACTTGGAGAGTGGTTACATGACTTTCTGAAAGATAAAAGTCAGGCAGTAGTGGCTAATGGAGCCACCTCTATGAAAACACAAATAATGAGCGGTGTTCCACAGGGCACTGTCTTGGGATCATTGCTTTTTATAGTCGCTCTCTCAGATACGCCTTCAAGTGCCCGGATAGCCACTCTTGCCAGCTACGCAGACGATACAAAAGTCTCGCACAAAATACAGAACTCCAGTGATGTTGCACACCTGCAGCAGGAATTGGACTCAATTTACAGATGGGCTGAGGACAATAATATGCAGTTTAATGTTGAAAAATTCCGAGCCCTGCGCTACCAAAGTCCAAAACTGAATATGAAACTTACAGAGTACACTGGTCCACAGGGAATTTCAATCCCAGAGCCTAAATCAGTGAGAGATCTGGGTATCGACATGAGTGATGATACCTCTTTCCAAGTGCACATTACCAGAATGGAAACAAAGTGCAGACGATTGGCTGGATGGATCCTGAGAACATTCAGAACCAGAGTTAAGGAAACCATGATGATCCTCTGGAGGACATTCGTCCTCAGCCGCCTGGATTACTGCTCACAGCTGTGGTCACCCACCAGTGTGAAATTAACAGCAGACCTTGAAGCAATCCAGAGGAGATTCACAAAGAAGATTGTCTCTTTGCAACTGCTCAGCTACTGGGAAAGGCTGAAACAGCTAAGACTCTACTCCCTGGAGAGAAAGCGGGAGAGGTATGCGGTAATATACATCTGGAAGATCCTGGAAGGAATTGTGCCAAATTTTGGCATTGAAAGCTACACCAATGCCAGAACGGGACGACACTGCATAGTGCCAAAAATCCCAGCAATGCCATCGCGCTTCAGGACCAGTTACTGCAACAGCTTGGGATTCAGGGGTCCACAGCTTTTTAATATTCTCCCAAAGAGCCTGAGGAATCTGCACAAAGTAGATGTAGGAGTTTTTAAATCAAAGCTGGACCTCTTCCTATCGAGAGTCCCAGATGAACCTACCTCGCGGCAGGAGGTGCAAATGAGGGTTGCTAAATCAAACTCCATTCTTCACCAAGTGCCACATATTTTAAGAGGCTCCCTGTAATAACAATGTAGCAACATGGTGGTGCATCAGCATGGCCACTGCTCTAAGCTGAAACTTAATAATATATATATATATATATATATATATATATATATATATATATATATATATATATATATCTGTGTGTGTGTGTGTGTGTGTGTGTGTGTGTGTGTGTGTGTGTGTGTGTGTGTTAAAAATTTATTTACGAAGGTGTCATTAATTCTATTATTATCCAATGTAACTATTTTAAGAATGATAATAATAAAATTAATGACACAGGCGACTGCAGGCCAAAACATAGCATGAAATAGCCGAGGGATTAAAATTAATCAAATGACATAATAAAGCATGTCTGCCTGCTTGAAATAGCAGTCAAAACTCGTTATGAAATCGCCAAAAATACACCGATGATAACTGCAGAAATCAAACGAAGGCAAATTCTGTTAAATTTGTTTTAACAGAATTTTGTACTTTGTCTTTCTTCCATATATATCTACTCGTGTGTTCCTCTTCAACCATTTACATATATATACATATATGTAAAAGTTTGAAGAGGAACACACGAGTAGATATGTATGGAAATAAGACAAAGTAGAAAATGCTAAAATACTTTTATAAAGAATATTACAGAACCGGTTTCGATCCTTGAGATCTTTTCAACAATAAATATGAATAATAGATTTTGGAAAAAATATTGAAAAATTAAATTTTGGTAAATTTAAATGGAAAGTGTTTTTAAAGACATATTTGTATAGTATTCAAGTAACAGTGGCATTTTTCTTGTTTCTGCCTGTCTATGCTTCACTTGTTAACTCTTGTGGGTTCGAAGAAGTACTGCTATGTTAGTAGTAGTGTTAATTGTTTTGGTGTCCTGATATTGACCTGTTGATGGACGTAGTGAACTGTATTGTTTATAATGTTTGCGTGAGTTTTATTCTAGACAGCAGTAGCAGTACTAAAGTAAGGAAGGAGGTGGTGGACAGGAAGAAGATGACAGAGAAGATGAGGGATAAGGAGAAGGAGAGAAATAGTAAAATGCAGGAAAGAGTGATAGTAACTACTCGAGTGAGTAGTGATTGGGGTTGTTATTTTATACACATATTTTTTTTTATAATTCCTTGCGTATCTCTTTGGAGTTTATCATTTTTAATATTTATGTTTGTGTTTTATTCTATGTTCGTGGTAGATTTGTCATTCGTTGTAGATGACATTTGTAATCTTCGAAACATATGTCGGAAATAAAATAATTCATTTAACGTATGCGTATTACTCCATTTATTAAATTTTATATTCACTCAAATACTCAAAATAACAGGGAGTTCCTACCTCATAAACAGGAGTTACACCACAGTCATTTTGTGATCTTTGCTACCCAGGTATCTATTAACCAATTTATTTTGTTGGAGTTCATTGTTAACTAAGAGAAAATAAATACATATAATAATAATAATAATAATAATAATAATAATAATAATAATAATAATAATAATAATAATAATAATAATAATAATAATAATAATAATAATATATATATATATATATATATATATATATATATATACACATAATTTTAGACATAATACCTTATACTTATATACATGTTTTTCCTTATCTGCCATGCATGCCCAGACCATTTCTAGCTTCAGCATGTTCTCTAATACCTTTGAGGTAAACATAAAGATTCTACCAGGACGCACTAAAAGAAAACACAAGCTAATTCTCTTGAAACTCTGCCTGTCGGCTCAGTTATGGTAAGAAATTCTTATGGTTTTTGGAATTATATATCATTGAAAATAATGGAAGGCCTTTCACGGAATATATTTTGATCTGAACCAAGGCAAATTTACCTTGTCCCATTTCATATATTGTGTTATATAATTAGGAAACATATGATTAATATTTATTTACTGCTAGTGTTTAAGCTTCAGTATGATTCTATACTAAAATACATCTGAACATATTTCTCATCATTATCTCAAACAAAATATAAGCTACGTCTTATACGTGTTGCATGATTCATCCTTGTGGTAGTTACTTTGCATGTCTTTCAAATCAGCTTATGGTTTCTTTATTAAAATTTCAGATTTTACCCAATATTGCAGCCTATTTACATCACTGAGTCCGTGAAATCTTCGTAGCAGTCTATGATAGATTAATCCTTAGTCCTTTAACACTGCTTCCTTTCAGTGAAACACTGCACTGGAGGAGAAATCTATCAATGATCTTTACCAAAATATGTAAGAGAAACGGTGAGCAATGTTTCTACGAATGCAGTATTTTTGAATTCCATAAAAATGATTAATTCCTCAGGGGAATTTAACGTCTAAGTTGATATTTCATCAGCAACCAAACTAAAATTAGTAAGATAGAACTTATAAACTTATTAGTAAGAAAAATAAATGATTAACATTGATGTTCAGACATAGGGAATACTTGCCAGAAAGTGTGTTTGAAATATTAATTATGCTCCTTTATCAATGGTTTCATGTCCTACAGAATCTATAAATTGCTAACCAGTTTGTTATGCAACGGATAAATGTAAAATCTTCTGTTTGTATTTAATGCAAGAAAAAAATCAGCCACATCAGTTTCAATCTAACGCAGAGATTCATTAATAGCTAAATATTCTCTACAAGTATACGAACAAAATATTTTCTAACTTATGATTATAAAAAGAGCCCAATTAAATCACATAAACTCGTTTGTGAATATAACTGAATTATATAAGAGAGGGAGAGAAATTGAGAGAGAGAGAGAGACTGAGAGAGAGAGAGAGAGAGAGAGAGAGAGAGAGAGAGAGAGAGAGAGAGAGAGAGAGAGAGAGAGAGACTGTATCTTCAGTGACAGTTCAGTATGATATTGATTTGCTGATTAAACACCGGTGCAGAAAATAAACCAATGCATATCCTAACACTTTATCTAACTATGTACGTATATAAAACTGTCACATAAAATGTTGGAGAAAATGTATTGATAACCTTAAGAGTCCCTATATAACTGGAACAAGCCACGCACGAGAAAATAATTTATAGAAGAAAGAATGTGCCAACAGAGGGTTAGGTATGCAAATGCTAGAGAATTACTTGAAACCTTAAAACAGTTGATATGTAAGTAATTAATCTATGGATAACAATAAATTAGTCGGCCGTTTACGAAATGCGATCGCAGGAATGTAACTATGTGGAATGTGATTTGTTTGTCCACGAAACCATTAACGTCTAAGTTGATATTTCATCAGCAACCGAACTAAAATTAGTAAGATAGAACTTATAAACTTATTAGTAAGAAAAATAAATGATTAACATTGATGTTCAGACATAGGGAATACTTGCCAGAAAGTGTGTTTGAAATATTAATTATGCTCCTTTATCAATGGTTTCATGTCCTACAGAATCTATAAATTGCTAACCAGTTTGTTATGCAAAGGATAAATGTAAAATCTTCTGTTTGCATTTAATGCAGTTACTCCTCATAAAATATTTTTCGGTAGCAATGACTCTGCCAGATTATTACTAGATATGAGTATTGTCATGCAAATTATATAATTAGTAAGAAAATATAAATAATTGTCCAGTATATCCATTTCTCTGTATGGAGATATATGAGTTGCTTTTATCAAAATCGCCTCTCATGATGACATGTACGAGGGGTTGCGGAAAAGTTCCTGGTTTTAGATAAAAGTAAATACAAGTGGATCAGTTAATTATGATTTTATTCAACATATTCCCCTCTCAGATTCACACACTTAACGCAGTTGTCCTCCAGTTTTTCTAAGCCCAGTGAAAGAACTCGGAAATTTTTCTCTCGACCGAGACATTTCGTAATATACCCTTAAAACCAGGATCTTTTCAGTTACTCCTCATAAAATATTTTTCGGTAGCAATGACTCTGCCAGATTATTACTAGATATGAGTATTGTCATGCAAATTATATAATTATGAATAACACTCTTTGAAATATGAGACTAGAAACGAGGATTTTGTCGGGTTGTGTGATCACGAGAACATCGAATATTTCAGCCCAAATCACACGAATTATTTTTACAGGTCCAAATTCCTTGTATTTTCTGTTCAGTCTACGGGTGAAAGTTAATCTGGATGTCCAGATTATGGGTATATTTCGTCATGGTAGTCTTGTTGTTAACAAAGAGCAATACGTAAATATAAAATGAAAGACTAAGTTTGAAGTTCCTCCTTAATCTTCGAGATTGGTTTGTTGTTTCAATCAGTAAGTTTGTGAAGCAATCATACGGTCGGGATATTTCTGTTTGAATGCAAGATTGGTGGAAAAATGTGACATATCATCAAATGGAAGCTGCAGCCTGGTGATTTGCAAACATTTGAACTTTACTAATGATATTTAAGATTTCGTGGAGTTGTGACATTTAGAGATTTTCAACCAAGCAAACGATCACGTGATCATCCTAAGGAGATATGCACTGAATATGACAAAACTTTTGCCAAATTCAGTTGTTTCTGACACAAAACTGCATTGTATAGACTTACATTTTAATTTAGGACCAGATTATATGGTTCTCCCTATAGGAATTCTAAAGTTGGTATAAATCAGTCTATTTGACACTTAGCATGTGTTGCTGAGATATATTCCATTGGGTTGCCTTCAAAATGAACACTTCAGTTGGCATTCAACCTTACCAGGAACTCATTTTCACTCCCCCTGTCTGTGTATCTGTCCGTCTCTGTGTCTGTCTGTCTGCCTATCTGCCTGTCTGTCTGTCTGTCTGTCTCTCTATCTCTCTCTCTCTCTCTCTCTCTCTCTCTCTCTCTCTCTCGCTCCCTCCATATATATATATATATATATATATATATATATATATATATATATATAAGTCAGTAAATAGTGGGGTTGTGTTAACCGCACGTGGAGAGATAATAGGAAAATGTAAAAAAGCCAGAATGCTGAATTGGGAGCATAATTTAATGAAGATTTTTTCTAACCGGTTTTCATTGCGATGAAGCAAATTATCAAGAAGAAGGAGAATGAAAATGTTTTTTTACAAAGAAGTACAAAAAAGTACAAAATGAAGAAAATAATATATAAAACAATAATATATAAAAAAATAAATATACCCATACATTATATTGTCTTTGAGCTTTTGTAGTTCAATAGTAGTTCATGTATAAATTGGTAAGAAAAATAAGGATGCATGAGAGTTGAGAGTTTTGTTAGGTTTAAAAAAAGGGATTAAAAGTTTGTGTTAAGCAGGAAATGTGGTGTCAAAACAGGAAGTGTGTGTAAGGGGAGACAAGTGTTTTTAGTTAGAGTTATGAACTCTTTTTTTCAAAACAGGAAGTTTGTGTCTGTTCATAGAGAAATAAGGTCACTGAGGGGTGTGTGTGTTAAGAAATGGTTGGAATTTCTCTATGAAAAGATTCTCCTTGTTGATTATTTCTTGTGTGGAGATTCTGTCTTTACATTGATAGAAAGGGAATATAATGAATTTAGGGTTTTTGTTTCTGGCGCAAGAGTCTATGTGGCCACTGAGTGGAATTTGGCGGTATTGAGGGAGGTTTATTTGTTCCTTATGGACAGCTACTCTTCTACGTAATGGATTGCTCGTCTGTCCGATATAGAGGTTTTGGCAACCTGCGCAAGTAAGGACATAAATGAGGTTACTCGAGGAACAAGAGAAATTGGTTTTAATTTTAAACTTTGTTCCTCGTTTGAAGGTAAATTCAGAGCCTTCAAGTAGGTAAGGGCAGGTGCCACAATTAGGGCGATTTTTACAAACACCTAACACTCTCCTTACTAAACGATAACTCCTTCTATGAAACTATCACCAACTATAAACAACAAAAAACTCTCAAAAACCTCACCACCCTTATACTCCAGCAAGGTCAAGGACTCACGGACAAAGAAAAAGATTACATCACTAATTTCAAATGCAAGCCCAGCCTCTTCTATGGCCTCCCTAAAATCCATAAGAACAAATCCATCACCGAAGCTTGCAAACTCTCCTCTGAAATCTACATCAACATCAAGGCACCGGAAGATTTAAAACTAAGACCCATTATAGCAGGCACCTCCTGCGAAACACATCGCTTAAGCAATTTCTTGGACATTCTTTTGAAACCTTTCCTAAGCCACATCAAAAGTTACATCAGAGATGATCTTGACATGCTCAATCACCTCCCGAAAACAACAAACGAGGAGTCACTCTTGGTGTCTTTTGACGTGGTCAACCTTTATACAAATATCCCTCATGAATATGCGATTGAGGCAATTAAATTCTGGCTGCACAAACACCCAGAAACATTTCCTAATCGCATCAACACAACTTTCATCATAGAATCACTTAAGTTCATTCTGACCAACAATTACTTCCTGTTTGCAGACACATACTTTCGCCAAAAATGTGGTATCGCGATGGGTACTAAAGCTGCACCAGTCCTTGCGAACCTCATAATGGTTTTTTTTTAATTAACACTATATGAAACCTCACGTCAGAAATTTGGACACCTTTTCCACATCTTTTTAATGGATAACTGGAAAAGATATTTGGATGATTGTTTCATCATATGGAATGAACCCTATGAAAAACTTCTAGAATTCAAATCCATTCTTAATAACATACATCCCAACATTCAATTCACTATGGAATTCAGCAAACATCATCTCCCTTTTCTTGATCTCTTAATCATAAAAACACCTAATAACCAAATCACAACCGACATCTACCACAAACCTACAGACTCACAACAATACCTCCTTTTTAGCTCATGCCACCCAAAACACACCAAGATAAATATCCCCTTTAATTTAGCTAAAAGAATTTGCACCATTGTCTCTGACCCTACCACTCGAGAAATACGCTTACAAGATCTCAAAAAAAACACTGTTACAACGCCAATATCCCTCCACACTCATAGATCTTGGAATAAAACGTGCCAAGGAGCTTGACAAAAGCACACTAAAAACCAACCAACATAATAACACACCCAACCCCAAAATACTTCCATACATCTCCACCCATAACCCCAATAACATCGAAGCATTCACCACAATTAAACAAAACCTCCCCTTACTCACCACAGACCCGAAAATGAACAATATCATTAATACACACAAAGTCCTTAAATGCAAAAGGCAACACAAATCTTTGAAAACATTATTAACCAATTCCAAACTACATACACCACTTCCACCCCCATCAGTTAAAAAATGTGCACGCTCTAATTGTGGCACCTGCCCTTACCTACTTGAAGGCTCTGAATTTACCTTCAAACGAGGAACAAAGTTTAAAATTAAAACCAATTTCTCTTGTTCCTCGAGTAACCTCATGTATGTCCTTACTTGCGCAGGTTGCCAAAACCTCTATATCGGACAGACGAGCCTCCCATTACGTAGAAGAGTAGCTGTCCATAAGGAACAAATAAACCTCCCTCAATACCGCCAAATTCCACTCAGTGGCCACATAGACTCTTGCACCAGAAACAAAAACCCTAAATTCATTATATTCCCTTTCTATCAATGTAAAGACAGAATCTCCACACAAGAAATAATCAACAAGGAGAATATTTTCATAGAGAAATTCCAACCATTTCTTAACACACACACCCCTCAGTGACCTTATTTCTCTATGAACAGACACAAACTTCCTGTTTTGAAAAAAAGAGTTCATAACTCTAACTAAAAACACTTGTCTCCCCTTACACACACTTCCTGTTTTGACACCACATTTCCTGCTTAACACAAACTTTTAACCCCTTTTTTTAAACCTAACAAAACTCTCAACTCTCGTGCATCCTTATTTTTCCTACCAATTTATACATGAACTACTATTGAACTACAACAGCTCAAAGACAATATAATGTATGGGTATATTTATTTTTTTATATATTATTGTTTTATATATTATTTTCTTCATTTTATACTTTTTTGTACTTCTTTGTAAAAAAACATTTTCATTCTCCTTCTTCTTGATAATTTGCTTCATCGCAATGAAAACCGGTTAGAAAAAATCTTCATTAAATTATGCTCCCAATTCAGCATTCTGGCTTTTTTACATTTTCCTATATATATATATATATATATATATATATATATATATATATATATATGTATGTATTATGTGTGTGTAGAGAGCGAGCGAGAGAGAGAGAGAGAGAGAGAGAGAGAGAGAGAGAGAGAATTCACACAAAAAACACAAAAGACGAAGACAGGTGGTGTAGACAACAAACAGAATGGATTAGTTTAACGTTCGGGAAGTGAAAAAGTCTTTAACGTTTCGAGCCTACGCTCTTCCAAAGAAAAGGACACAGGAAGAAACAAGGAGAGACAATAAAATGTATGTATATATATATATATATATATATATATATATATACATATATATATATATATATATATATATATATATATATATATATATATATATATATATATATATATATATATATAGATAGATACATATATGTTCAGAGAGAATATGTGGAAAATTGAGGTACACATTCCAAATAAAGGGTCTGAGATCTGCAGGTGTTGCTGTTTGAGATATATTGTTGACACATATTTGTTAAATCCTCATATTATATATAATATTAGTAATATGCGGTTTTATTCAATTCTGTTTTCAATCTGACTGACATACTTTATGAAACTTTCTTCCTTACCTACAACACCTGCTGTAATAACCTTACTCTATCCCTGATCATTTAACATATGTACACAGATAAAGCAAAAACTCAGACATATTTTTGCATATATATAAATATGAATATATGTATATAAGTAGATGAGTGTGTGAGTATGCACATACATATCTATGTATATGCATACAGAGACATATATGCGTGTGTATTTGTGTGTGTGCGTGCTTGTGGTGAGGGTTCTGTGTACGCCTTTATATCTACATGACATTTACTGTTCATAGCCTATGAGTAAACGCAAGCAAATCTACAAACTTAAACGCGCATCCATATAAAGAAATTCTGCAGCAGAGAGAGCGAGACAGAGAAAGAGGAAGAGAGAAAAAAGAGATCGAGACATGGAGAAAGAGAGAGAAAGAGAAAGGGAAGAGATCGATACGAGGACGGAGAGAATGAGAGAGAGGGGGAAAGCGGGAGGGAAAGAGAACAATGCAATATGAAAGGTAGAGAAAGTGGGAGTAAGATTTCTAGAGGGAATAGATATACACATACTTGTGAATATATATTTTTAAAAAATGTTTGTTTTTTTGGTATTCAGGAGGTGAAAAAAATTCCCTCAGCAGTTCATCCGCTCTGAGCGTTTATTGTTTCCTGCATAGACTTATATTTTGTACAATTTTGTTCGTGAACTAAACATTCAATCATTGATCTTTAGCTGCTTCTAGATGTAAATGGATATTCACTCGCCGACGAAATATTTCTATGAAATGGTGATATTTACATACATGTTTGCTTTTCTTTCTTCTTATTTCGTAACATTAGGGTTATAAATCACCAATTCAACGAGACGTGTACCAAACAATGAGTTGAGGGAAGGACATATAAAAGTAAACAGAGTAGTAAAAAAAGTGTCATTTCGAATATTCCCTTGAGATAATTTAAATTTGGGAGGTCATTTAAAGTTATTTACTATGAATTACAATTAATTACATTGGTTATTATATCGGCGTCAGCTTGATACGACGTATTATCAGTAACTTGACGTCTATATTCACCTTTGATGCAGTTCATTAGTTTTGCCGTAAATAAGATACCTAAACCCAGTCAGCTGTTATCAGACAATTGAGAATCAAATTATGAAATAAATACAAATATATTTGATTAATGTTTTTGCTTGAGAAACGTTAAACAAATGATAATATCATAAAACTATATGTGTGCATAGAGATACACGTATACACATAACGGCCTGGTAACTATAACAAATATAAATAACACCTAAGCGAAAATGTCTAAAACAAGAAACAGAGAAAAAACAATAAGAAAATACATTTAGCTGTAAAATTTGTTTGAAATGATAAAGAGCAAAATAAGTAACTTTTGTTTTCTTTTTAGATACTTTCTAGCCATATTTTATTATCATTAATTTGCATATGCATCGTTGGTCTGGATGATGTTAACGTTGTTATAATTGATTTTGAAAGAAAGAATTTCAGTTCATGTAATGATGGGAAGTATATCAATTCAAAGTATAAAACATTTGATGAAGATTAGCACTGAAACTATTCAAAACGTACATCTGATGTGTATACTGGTTATATTTAAATTTAGTGTGGAGTTGTCGGCGGCCTGTGCGAATTGGCAGAACATTGAATACCAGGCCTTGTGCAGTTTAGAACTCTGGTTTATTTTCCATTAGCAAGGTTAGTAGTGAGCTAATAGTGAATACATCAGACAATTCGTAGAAAACAAATATTCGATGAAGTAAATAAACGGCTAGAATACACTATAATATTTACGGATATCTCCAGCAATATTACAAAATTACAACAAAACATTTTGAAGTGAGTACAGAAGGCAAGATAATACGCAAGACTACTCTCAAACGAATACATACATCGATGATTACTTGTATTAGGTAGTGTTTCCTGGGTAACCGAACTTTTCGATAATGTGTCGTACACCCCATAAGAAATGCTCAAATGAGGAATGTTTAATAAAGGTACCAAACTCATAATATATATCCCAGCAGTTAGAACTTAATTTACATATTTCTGTAGCTAAGTAAATTCAAACGTCATGCCCAAGATAGAAAGTGTAGAACATTACGAATATAAATAGTTTCAAAAGCCATGATGCATTTTTGTTTACCGTCTGAAAATCTATAAATATTTTCTGTTTTTTCTTTAACTTGCTTCATATATTTAACTGTGCCTATGCTGAAGCATCGGCTGTAGTCGATCAAATGGATTGCAGGACTTATTCCTTGTAAGCTTATTATTAAATGTATCGGCTATTTTTGCCGAATCGCTAAGTTACGACGATGCAAACCCACCAACATCGGTTATCAAACGATGGTGGAGGTGATGAACAGACACACAAGTGCACACACACAAATGTATATATATGCATACATGCATACATACATACATACATGTATATATATATATATATATATATATATATATATATATATATATATATATATATATATATATAATTAAAAAAACACAAAAACAATAAGAAAAAAACAACAAAGTGAGGACGTGATACGGATAGTGTTATTGGACGCTCGGGAAAGGAAGGAGAGAGTATGACGTTTCGGGCGGAGCCCTTCGTCGGAAAGACAGAAAGTTCGGGGAATGGAAAAACAGAGGAAGAGGAAAATGGCACCGATGCCCACGAGGTTACATATACGTATACATATATACAGGTTTGAGGCAGTAAATCAGCATTCCATAAATACTATCTGTAATCTTGTATTGACTCGAATGGAAAAATGTGTCGATCAAGGAGGAATTTAGTTTTTAACAATGTTCATGATGTTTGAAATTTAGATGCTTTTATTAAATTTATTTCGCTGTTAAAAATTAAATCTTGGAAGTAAATAGTTTGGATAAACTCTCAGTTGACTTTGGCTAATCCTGTATTTATACTACGAGTTTCTTTCAGTTTCCGTCTAACAAATCCACTTACAATGTTTGGTCGGCCTGAGGCTAGAGCAGAAGACACTTGGTAATAGTGCTACGCAGTGGGAATGAACCCGGAACCGTGTTGGTGGGAACAAAGCTTCTTAACACACAGCCACGCCTGCGCTTATTTTATGTTCAACTATTTTTAGAGATATTTTTAGGTGCCTCAAGGACACTATTTCATATAATAGTTGGGGAATCTTAAGAACAAAGTAATCCTAAATGCCTGAAGGGTCCCATGTGTGGTAAATGAAGTTTAAAATCATACGCAGTAACATGAAGCTAAACTTGAACTTTGGTAACTGCTAGAGGTTAATTTGATTTCGATTTTAATGAATGATTTTGGGAACTTTCTCATTATATTTCATAACACAGGCTGAGTGAATGAGACAAATTTAAAATTTACCAAACAAATAGCTGAAAAACTTTAGTGGGCGTAACATTGCATTAACTACTGGATCCTTTGCCCCATGCAACAACACATCAGTACGATTCGAAGTAGAATTGTACGGTACGTCATGCATTTGTAACGCCCATTAAATGTCACCTTATTGTGCCATAGCGTTCCAAGAAGTAAACTGAATATATGCGTATATCAATGCAACACAAATTAGTACAGAATGGCAAAGTGATGGTCTTTTTAGATGACGTGAACTTAGCAAGCAATAGCAGCTATATTATTTACTTACGGACAATTCAATTATCTTTTTCATCAATAATAATCAGATGTTGCTGATAAAATCATTTCAGCAGTTTGTTAGGTTGTGTATTATCAATAATTAAAGCGTTATTAGTTTCCATCATATGATATTGGCAACACATTAAAGCATTCATGAGTGGGTGAATGTACATTATGACAGCTGTTGAAGGCGTTTCATCCTTAGCTTTAATACTTCATTTGCAAACACAATCCACAACGAACAAAATTTATGTTTCTGAAAATCAACCCGTCCACACACATACATGCACACACGCATAAACACACATATATTTATATACGTAGAAATATGTTTGCGTGTGGATGTACATATGTATAAACATATAAATAAATATATATATATATATAAATATAAGTATATATATATATATATATATATATGGGAGAATTTGCGAGAAAAACAACAGACGAAGACAGGTGATGTAAACAACATATGGATGTATTAGTTAACGCTCGGGAATAGAGAAAGTCTGTGACGTTTCGAGCTTACGCTCTTCAGCTGAAAGGAACACAGAAAGAAATGAGGATAGAAACAAGGAGAAAAAATATAAATATAGTGGTCAGCGATCTATCATATATATATATATATAACCAAAACACAAATATCTCTCAGATATCATCATTTCTATAAATAGATTTGGCATCATTTCTAAGAACAGCCAAACACCTACTGGGGTTTAAAAATCTTATCCCTACAACCGAAACACAAAAACAATAAATTAAAATATCATCATTTCTAAAAATAGATTTGACATCAATTCTAAAAAGAGCCAAACACCTACTGCTGCTGTCCAAAGGAATTGGTATAAAAGACAGAAAACCAGCCAACTTATTACAGTATGTTAAAGTCTGTCATACCGGCCATGACGAAGGGAAATAGCACTGAAACTCGAGTCGACTTTATATATTTATATTTATATTTATATATTTGATCCTTTATATTGAACACTCAATATTTCATCTACATTCAATACTTTATTTCATGGTGCCATCCATTTTTATTTTATTTTATTTTATATTATATATTGTATATTCCATATTCTATACCCCACATTGGTTCTGCAAGAATATAAATAAAACATAAAAAACAGACAGTGTTGGAACACTTTTAAACGAAATAATATATATATATATATATATATATATATATATATATATATATATATATATATATATATATATATATATATATATATATATATATATATATATATATATATATATACATATCTATGCATGAATCCATTCAAGTGTGTATATGTGTGATTTTATTCAGCCGGTATAAACGTGTATAATCTTGCTTGTTTATGAGAGTATGTGTAGTATGTCTAGTATGTTTGAGAATATGGGGTAATAAGCCTCTTCATGTCATACTGTTTGTTTGTAGCTTTATTTTTCATAAACTTCTCTTCTTGACCAGCCAAATTACAGTTCGACTAAAACGTATATGAGTTACTGATATTTGAACGAAGCATTCGAAAATTGTTTTCAAAATTCTGATTAATTGATGAAAGGAAACTGAAAATTTAACCGACTTCTTGTACATGTTCAATTGACAAACCTTAAATCAAGGTTTAACCTCCAGGAATACACGCTACACCAGCTAAGGATACCATCTATCTATCTATCTATCTATCTATCTATCTATCTATCTATCTATCTGTCTATCTATCTATCTATCTATCTATCTATCTATCTATCTATCTATCTATCTATCCATCTATCTGACGGACGTGCAGTCACATCGGCTGTAGAGATAAACCTCTTTTTGACCTTCTATTGCTCACATTTTGTTGGAATTTTAAAATATTTTTGTTGCGAAGCACCTAGGCTTCATTTCTGTGTATTTTCAAAGGCAGGAATTGGCCCCGAGGGGCAGTTTCGGCCCTAGCAAATTACAAAAATTTCCTTCTCGACATTTCAAAAATGTCGAGAAACACAATTTTGGAACGCTTGTCTTGTTCTTTTGATGAGCATTTCCCGAGGCTACAGATGTCAGAAGAGAAAAAAGAACAGAGTAGCGCGTGCTCACACAGTGACAGGAACGCAGTTGCTGTAAACGTCACAAAGACGGCGATTACAGCTACTAACAGCCCTCTCACCACCACCACCACCACCACCACCACCACCAACAACAACAACAACAACAACAACAACAGCAAGGACGCAAATTTATACGTCACGGATACTGTTAACAGCCCTGTCACCACCACCAACACCAACAACAAAAACAAAACTGTAACCAAGGTTACAAAACCATGCGTGAAAACGGTCACAAATGTCTCTGACGTAAGCACCATTGCTGCTGACGCCATCATCACCACCACCACCAACAACAACGACGACAACAACAACAACAACAACAACAACAACAACAACAGCAACAACAACAGCAAGGACACACATTTATCGGCCGTCAGCACCGACACCACCACCTGTTCAACAAACTCTGCTGCCACTACCACCACCTTTGAACCCGGCAGTACCAACACCAACAGAAACAAAAATGTTCCAAAGAACATGTCCGCCAGCACAACAAAAACAAATTTCGCCGATGTTATAAAGGAAAAAAGGAGAATAGTGACATTCACACAACAACAAATTAAAAACACAAAATCCCTTCTTACGAAAGAAGGCGATGATGTTAAAATAAACATTCCAATAGAAATTATAGAACAAAAAAACAAAAAATGCATCATTTATAAACTGGTAAACACAAAAACCAGTCGTGCAGAAAATGTTAGCACAGATAAGATCGAGATGTGCCTTAAACGGAAATTTGCCACGGTACAGGTGCGCTTCATAAATGAAAATTTAGCGAAGGAATTTTCGACACTCTCTCTCCGCACAGATAACTTGGTGATGATACCGAGTTATCTTGGACAGAGAGTGACCAAAGTAATTATAAAAAACGTGCCATCAGAAGTGGACACCCAATGGGTAGTATCGGCCGTATGCCTCGAAATGGAGGAGGCAAATATTTTGGAAATTACGGTCGTAGAGGAAAAGAATTGGGGGAGAATCTGGAAATCCTTCTCCACATCACGGAGGAGGCTTCGTGGAAGATTCCTGCAAACATTAGACTGGCGGAGGAACCCAAACTGTATGTGGTGGTAGAGGGCAGGCGGCCTCGCTGTTACTTATGCAACAACGAGGCACATCTGAAAAAGGACTGCCCACTGACCGCTAAACAAAAACAACAACAACAACAACAACAACAACAGAAGCAACTACCAAATTCCCCCAACAGAAAAACTTTACTACCAACACCACCATCAACACAAAAAACAACAGAAATATCAGCAATAAACACAACAGAAAATACAACAGAAGCTGCAAAAACAAAAGAGAAAAAAAAGAAAATTCCAAGACTGCCTCTCCCTCCCCCATATCACATACACCACACACAAATAACAAGCAGCCAACACCAACAAAAACAGCAACACAAACACTCACAGAAACACACAGACGCACAAAATTTGCCGTTACCTCTTTCTGACTCCTCAGAACTCTCATCGGATGAAGAGAGTGGGGAAGGGTGGCAAATAGCTACGAAAGGAAAGAGGAAGCGTAGTAAGAAGAAAACAAAACAAAATGCAAACACAAACAAAGCAGGGAGATTCACGTCTCCCAAAAATACTCCTAACACCAATAATAATATGCAAAAACCAATGCTAACGGCAATAGACAGTACAAACACAGAGTTGATGAATTACATCAACTCTAAAACAAACATCACAAATAACCACATCAAACAAAACAACCACCCACACACAACACCGCCAAAACACATTAAAATTTAACATATATCACCAGCATTGCACCACAAAATAAAATCCCTCTACCCCAACTCGGTGGGGGGATGTCAAAAATAGTTGTGCAAGAAATTGTACAATAGCCTCCTTTGTGAAAAATCCAAGGAGGAAACAAAACTTGCAAACAGTAAGTAGCTCTTTTATCCTTTCCTTTTGTGCTTTAGAGCACACGTATAAATAGTATCATGGTGAAGATTGGTTGTGTGAATGTGCGTGGCTTGGGGTCCCCTTGGGAACAAGGGTACCTCTTAAATGACATCAAGTCACACAATTTGGATATCATAGCCATTAGTGAGACTAGACTCCATGAACCGCGGGCCCTAGAGTCTATGTTTGGCGGACAGTTTAACATTTATTTTTCTCCCTGTCTGCCGAGGATGGGCGGTAGTGGCACGGCGGTTCATTTTCGCAAGAGTCTGGGTCTCCAAGTAAAGACGATATTTACGGACCCGGAGGGTAGACTGGTTGTCCTAGATGTGGACGGCAGCGATGGAGGCGCTTTTCGGCTGCTGGCAGTTTATGTGCCTCCTTGAACAGGTCGGTCGGACTTCTTTCGACGTCTAGAAGTATTCCTGGGAACGTCTCGTCCCTTACTTTTAGTGGGGATTGGAATGCTACCTTGGACACGCATTTAGACTACGTGGGGAGTGACAAAACTAGAAGGGGATGCAAAGGCCTCAGAGACCTGCTCAGACGCTTCCAGTTGTCTGACAGGTACCGACTCAACCACCCAAATGTGCCAACGTGGACTTGGAGCAACCGCATTGGGTCGTCGAGATCGTATCTAGATAGGATAGTGTGTAGGGCAAGAGATAGAGATAGTTTAGGATGTCCACAATTCTACATAGTCAGCTACACGGATCACAAATTGTGACGTGTACGCAAGACTTAGATAAGGCACATAGGCAGGGTCCCGGTTACTGGAAACTAAACGCGTCTTTCCCGTCGAGATAGGTTTTCAGAGACCGGATTAGCACGTTAGTAAAGAGGGCTTTGACAGGAGCCATCGTCAACAACAAATGGTGGTTTGCCCTCAAGAGAGCAGTAAGGGCGGAAGCAATAAGGTATAGCGGGGCACTAGCTGTAGAGAGGAACAGAGTAGAGGGGGAGCTAGTGATAAAGTTAGAAGAGGCATTGCGAAGTGGCATCGCATCCGACGTTTTAGCGGCGAGGTTGACCCTCGACCAACACTTCAATGCTAAACACGAAGGGTGTGCTGTCAGGGCAAGGATGCGTGCTCTGAGGAATGAAGGTGTTGGGGCCGCACGAGAGGCCCGGGTGACGGAGGCGCAGCGGGGTAACAGAGCCACCATCCGGTCTCTGGTAGACGAACAGGGGCGCGAGTTGCTCGAGCCGAGCAAGATGTGCGAGGCGTTTCAGCGGCATTTTGCCCGACTGTTCGGGAGGAGTGGCGAGCGAGAAGGCAGGGTGGACTTTAGTGTCTACCTGCACAGCTTGCCACGACTCTCGGCAAGAGAGGCGGGGAGCTGCGAAGGGGTCATCACGTCGGAGGAGGTGAGGGATGCGATGGCGGGTTGCTCGACAGACAAATCTCCGGGTTTGGATGGTCTGCCCTACGAGCTTTACAACAGTATGCCAGACTTGTTTGGAGACGTCTTGGCGGCCGTGTACTGCAACTGGCAGCAGAACGGGAGCATTCCCGGTTTTGTGAGCCGAGGAGCGGTAACGCTGCTGAAGAAAGATCCAAACAACGGGGACGCCATAGATAACTTTAGGCCCATCACTCTGCTCAATGCAGACTTGAAAATTTTGGCCAAGGTGTTAGCCAAGCGGTTGGCGCTTGTCATCGAGAAACTGGTCGGCACGGCGCAGACGTGCGCCGTGCCGGGCCGGAGCATCCATGACAACCTCCATCTGATGCCCTACATCATAGAGAGGGTAGTTAAGGAACCTGGCATGGGTGGGGCCCTGATCAATTTGGATCAATCCAAAGCTTTCGATAGGGTAGACCATCGATACTTGGAGGCCGTCCTCGAAGCGGCCGGCTTCGGTCCCATTTTCCGCGGCTGGATGGCTGCCTTGTAACAGGCATACGTTCGGTTGTTCGCGTCAATGGACGTCTATCGGGACCTTTTGACATTGCAGGTTCGGTTCGTCAGGGATGCCCTGTACGTATTGACTCTCCAGCCACTACTGCGGAAGCTGGTGACGCTGAGGGGCATCCCACGAGAACTGGTGTGCGGGACGAGCGTGTCGGCATACGCTGACGACGTCACCGTCATAGCGTCTAGCCGCGAGCACATCGAGCTTGTCGGCGAGCCGCTGAAAGACTACGAAGCGGTGACAGGAGCGAAAATCAACCGGGATAAGTCGGTGTGTTTGCTGCTCGGCACCTGGAGAAGCAAGCCCATACCGTCCGGCAGCGCCTCAGTAGTGGGACGCTCGACGGACGGTCTGGTCAAGTTGCTCGGAGTCTGGTTCGGTCCGGACCTGCAAACGGAGAAGAACTGGGACGAGATAACGAGTAGGGTGGCCACTCTCTGCCGGCAATGGTCCGAGAGGAAGCTTTCCTTAAAAGGTCGGGCGGAGGTGGCGAACGCGTACATCGCGCCCGTCATCGAATACCGCCTGACCGTCGTGCCTTGTCCCGATCGCACCTTCACCGAAATGGAGCGCATCCTCTTCCGTTTTTTGTGGAAAGGAAGCGTTCCGATGGTGAGGCGATCCGTTTGTTGCCAACACCCGCTGAAAGGAGGGCTGGGCATGCCGTGGTTGATGATGTGCAGACATGCGCTGAGACTGCGACATTTCCGGCTCGACGTAGACGACGGTGAGAAGGTGTGGTTGCCGTTTGTGCGACGCGCTTTCCCGCACCTCGTCTGCATGACCGAGCTGCAGTCGTGGATCAAAAAGAGGCCGAGGAATGGCGTATGGCACCGTGAGTGTCTCGTTGCCCTGCAACAACTTTGCCGTCCCGGGTCGACCTTGAGCGGCTGCATCACAACGAAGTCATTCTATAGGGGATTAGTGGAGGGCAGGTATGATGTCGATCTCGGGGCGAACCTGGATGTCGACGAGGAATACCTGACGCCCCTGTTCAGGACAACTTTCGGGCCGGGACCTATGGACAACTTCCAGAGATCCCTGGCCTGGCAGTGCTACCGAGAAGCGCTACCCGTTCGGGATAAGCACTATAGAGACGGCTCACGAAATGCGGGGCCGACCTGCCGGAGATGCGATCAGAGCGACGAAACCGTTCTTCACGCACTCGTGCAGTGTCCAACCATTTCGGTGCTATGGGCTTATGTCGAACGACTGCTGTCACATGTGTGACGAGTCGGTTTATCAACCGAGTCTATCGTCAATATCGTCACGTCTCCTTCCTTTAAACGGGAAGGAAGAGCTGTATTTATTGTACTTGTGGCTATGGCGAAAGAATGTATCTGGTGGACGCGTCTGAAAGGATTAGAGACAAACACTTTCTTCTCTGGTCAATCTCTCATCAACTTTTTCAAGTATCACTTGAAAAGGAAGGTGAGAGTAGAGAGGCAAGTGTTGTCTAGCAAATGTTTCGAAAGAAGATGGATACATGTAGCAAGAATGGCACGTATAAATGACGAAGCCACCTTGACCATGATTCTATAAAACGTTTAAAATTTTGTAAACAGACAGTTACTTATGTTTCTTGCATAAATAAAAGAAATTTTATTTAACAAATTGTGACACTAAGGACCGAGGTTACCGTGGTCTTTTCCGTAGGTTTTTCTTTCCACGGAGAACCTCCCCATTTATTGGCAAATTTTTTTTTGCACATACCCCAAACGTTTTCTCGATGCCTTTTCATCGTTATCCCCATTTTAATTGTTTAATTTATTTTCGTCCCCATCGAAAAGAAAATCTCTACATTTGTATGTTATCCCCTCTATGTTGAGCCCTGTGTGGCTAATAAAGAAACAGAAACATATCTATCTATCTATCTATCTATCTATCTATCTATCTATCTATCTATCTATCTATCTATCTATCTATCTAACTAGCACATCAATTGGACTTTGGCGTTATAACTGATTATTTAATACAAAATATGACAATATTTAAGTGACATAACAAATATTACGGCCGTTTCCAAATTCGGAACCGATCAATGTTTACAAATAATTGCAAAAATAAATTTAATCATCTTCCTATGAAGGGGAACAATTTTATTATCGCAATTATTTGTAAACATTGATCGGCACCGGATGCGAGAACAGCCGTAATATTTGTTACGTCACTTAAATATTATGTCATATTTTGTATTAAATGATAAGCTATAAAGCCAAAGTCCAATTCATATACTAGTTAGATAAATAGATAGTCCAACTGTTGATATGAGGATTTGTCAATATTCTGACTGCTAATATTTGTTTCGTGTGAAACTTTTGTTTATTCCTTTGTTAATTGCACTCTACGAGCATAGTGTGTCTGCCTACCCGTGTCCAGAGATGACATGTGTAACGGATACCAATAGTATATACGGATAATTTATCCCTTAGTCGGTTTTTCTAACCGGTAACTCTGCTCATATATATATATACACACACCTTAAAAGCAGTTGTTTATAATTAGACTGATAAAGCCAGCCACAACACGAAGAAATATCAGCTTCAGCAACAGTAAGTTTCACATAATGATTGTAAGAATAACGTCATGTAGTACATTTACCTTCAACAAATGTTTTCACCTATTATATGTTAAGGAAATGAGGACTAAAATATTTCTGAGATTGGGAATTATATATAATTAATGAACAAAATGATTAACACGCCTGTAATCTATATCTCGCAAGTAGCATAATAATCGAGGAAATCTATTGAATTCATATTTTTTTATATTTTTCATTGATGTGAATTTCAAAAAAATAGTCTTCCACTATGATTCAGGTTCGACAGATTTTCCCGGAAAATATATCTTAAAAATATTTTGCTGACTCTCAGTGACATAAATCTGAACCCGCCTGATATGTCACATGTTTATCTAATAGCAACATCCGCATTGCGGTCTAATGCTACTGAAAGTTAAAATTCTATGTCGATGTTAACGTAGGTTGAAGTTTATATATATATCATTATAAGAAATGCAAATTTTATGCTTATAGCAAAGTGGCATCCTGGGAGTATCGTTAGCCCGCCAAAGAAAATACTTACCAGCATTTTGTCCTTATTTGCGTGCTATGTCAAATTCCACTTGTCTTTCTTCCTTTCGGGATTGATAAAACTATTACCAGTTGAATAGTGGGGTCGATGGAATTGTGTTAAATATTACTTGGAAATTGCTGACCTTGGGTGAACATGTGAAACTGATTATCTTATTTATCGCTGCAATACCATCTGCGTCAGGATGGCAGTAATAGCAGAACTTTACTAGCAAATATGATATTACAAATAATAAATGTATAATAATCATTTACTTTTCTAACATAAGAACAGAAAAAATGGACGTAGGGAGGGAGATAGTCGATTTCAACTATGCCTGTACTTTACTAGTAATTATTTATCGACACCAAATATATAAACGGCAAAGTCGACCTCGCAGCATATGAATTCAGAACGTAAAAATAGACGGAATGCCTCTAAGCCATTTGGCGATGATATAATATTTCTGCTGCAACGCCGCTTTCTGTTGATAATACGAGTGTGTGCACAAAGTAACTGGAAATGTACTCTATGGTATAAGCCCGTTGTGGTTCAGGTTTCCGCCGCTGGAATCCACTTAATGCGACTGTCGGGTAGCAGTGTGCCGACTGGTATCATTGCATCTAGTCATACTGCTACGTGGTACGTCTTTGTTTTGTTGTGCTTCTCCTTTGTTCGTCGTATCTTCCGAAGGTTGTAACGAATAGACGGTGTACCTCCGTGATTTTCTGTTTTCTGCTCGGGACAACGGCGGCCTAAACAGTTTTCATGCTTCTAACAGCTTTCAATGACATTTTACATCGCCCACATCGCTTTTCGATTTTCTTGTTGATACAGTTAAAAATTTGATATTTTTGTCCTGCTATCCACATCCAGGAACCCCATATATATTCTCTTTCTTTCGCCTGTGCGTCTGGGTTCAATTATTTGTCGTATCGTGTAGCCATTCTAACAGTTCTTCTATTCTCTTGGGTTCGCTCTCAGCGAATCTTTTTAAAATTTGTTTCGTATGTCTTTTGTAGACCCCTTTTCTTCCTTTTAACAAGTATAGTATTTTACCTATGCGTTTGGTAATCACACCGCATTTCCAACTTTGTTCTCCGTTCTAATATGCCCTTGAAAAATATATATTCACCAATTCTGAAATATCATGCTGCATTATCCTTTGCAATTTTTCTTCAATCACCAGGTAGCAATTTGACGAAGACGGATTTTATTTTCCTCACAAACATTAGCTCTGCAGTTGACATATCTACTGGTGTGTATGGAGTTAGTATCACATGGGTATTCACTTGAGAATATTCGCATACCTATTTCATCTGTGCCTCCCTTATTCGACATTCTTTGGGATCTCTTGAATGCATCGACAAAGTGTTCTGATTGTCCGTTAGATCTAAAATTGTATGGCGCAGTAATTACATGTTCTATAGCGAACATTTCACAAAACTTTGTAAACTTAAAAGGCAAACATTGCATTCCATTGTCAGACACTATCAACTATGAGATGCCAAGTTTCGCCAACAGCCCATGCAGTTTGTGGTAGTTTAGAAGGTTGCCTTTTTATACTAGCAAATCATTTAGAGAAATTATCGACTAACACTAAGTAGTATTTAATTCATTAATCGTAAGAATGCTTGTAGAATAGTTACATTATTCGGCGAGGGCGTATTTTTGAACCCATTTTCTCTGAATTCATCTGGCTTCCACACGATTTTGTCTATTATGGGGCCCGTGCATTAATTTTTTTCAGAAAGAAATCGCATTTTCTTCACTTAACTTAAAACCGTAATCCCTTATCATTTCGAATCTCCTCTTTACATGGTGTACATGTTGACCATGTCATTCGCTTTTTATTAGGATATTGTCTTAGTAGGCGATAGCAAAATCATTGTCTGCCATTAGTGTATCAATTACTTGTTCAAATATGGAATGAGCCACTTTTACCCGAAAGGAAGCCGCTTAAATTTAAATAAGCCACAGTGTATATTAATGGCTACTAAGTGTGAGCATTCTTCTTCTATTTGCCTTTGTAAATATGCCTTCTACAACTTTAATCCTGAGAGAAATTGCCCTCCATTCAGTTTTGCGAACACTTCCTTAGTACTCGGCAATAGATAGTTATGTGAGATTAAGCAATCATTCAACCCCATTGAAAATTCTACACAAACGCTTAACTTACTTAACTTTCTTTTTTACGTAGACTATAGGTGCTGCCCAATATCTTCTCGATTCTTCCTAGGCTTTCAAGTCTTTGAAGTTCCATATTTATCTGTTTTAAGGCCGCGAACGGTACATTAATTTGGGCTTAAATACATGTGTTGCACTTTGTTTTACTATGCATTTTGCGTTCGTTTTCGTGCAACAACCCAGTTCATCCGACAAAAAAAAAAAAATGGGAACGCATATATTATTTTTCGTTGCAATCCCTCAGCCCCATTCGAACCTTCGACTGAACAGACCCACAAAAAAGCCCTTATGGGCGTATTACATACTTTTCACAGTTCCATCCTCTCTGAGACGAATAGAATTACTGAATATTGTAACATATATTTCTTGTTTTCATTTGGTCACAAAATACATTTAACTCGTAAAACCGTCTGATAATTTTGTAGATTTACACAATGTTTGCTTTACGATATACTCCCAAACCTCTTGATATGAAAGCGGCGAACGTTAGCAAACATCACCAATCCAAGCTTTATGTATTGTGGCATTTTATGCGTGCTTGGTCCTGACTTGAAATCCATCCGAGGTCGAATTTCACTTCCATCATTTCGGGGTCGATAAAATATGTAGCTGCACCCTTTGCCATTATTTGAAAACTCTATCTTTCACTCACTTTGTATCACTCTAAATATCTATCTACCTATCTATCTCTGTGTGTGTGTGCGTGTGTGTTCGTGTGTGTCCATTGATACTATTCAATACACATTTATCTGTTGGCTGTCAACGTATACATATATGTTTGTATATGCAATATTCTATATTCTTTTTTCTTTGATTCTTCAACTTGTTCCAGTTATTTAACTGACGCCATGCTGTAGCACAAGATGCACAATGCAACCCAAGTACGAATTTCTTTGAAAACTCGATACGTATTCTCCCGATATATCTTGCCGAATCGCGAATTTTCAGATACGTAAAGATACCAACATAAATTCGTCAAGTGGGACACACATTGCACACACACAGACACACAAACACACACACACTCACATACACCCACACACACACACGCACGCACACACACACAGAAACGCACACACATGC